>NW_027363299.1:662500-700000 GCF_046119375.1 Phyllobates terribilis | reverse complement strand
TTCTGTTCTTCTTCATCTTTTGGCATGTGCAATTGTATGAGCAAGTATTCATATGAATTTATGACCTACTTAAACCTTTGAGGACCTTAAATTTTATTCAATCAAATTTTTTTCCAGTTTAAAACTATGGGACATATATGTGTCTTCGTCCTCAAAGGGTTTTTAAAGGGGCTGCAAACATAAATATGAAAAAAATAATTCAATTAGTGCTTTTTGTGTTCATTTAATTTTTATTTGAAGTCCATTTTTTTTATATACCTTGAAATTAAGCCCTACCCCATGGAATGAAGCCCTACCTACATGACATCTGAGAGCTACATGGATCCCGCTTGTGAGGTTCCTGTCCGTCACTACTATTCAGTTTTAGGGTCCACTCACTAAGCCATATATTCTCTCATGCAAGAGAATAGGGCCAATTATGCTAATGACACTCGGCTCAAACTCTGTCAGAGCTTCAACTGAGTGTGATCCGATTCTCTCGCAGCACAGATATGGAGAAGATGGAGAACTTAATTTCTCCATCTTCTCCATAGTCTCTGTGAGTGTTCATCGGACTGCACTTGGATGACATCCGAGTGCAGTCCAATGTTTTACGTGCACCCGTAGACTTGTATGGGTGCACATGGTCCGAATATCGAATGAGATTATTTTCTCATGCCAATAATCGCAGATCTGCACTGTCCCATAGTATAACATAGGGCCGAGTCCTATCCGATAAAACATCACATAGCATTCGGCCGTGTTATACGACAGTGTGAGCGAGCCCTTAGAGTCAAGGAATATTTACATGCAAATGATGATATTACTCTCCAAGTGTATATTTTTTTAGGCGAGTTCATAGTAAATGCTTTGCCTTTTTGACATGTGATCAACTAAAGAACAAGAAAGATTTAGGACCTCCCCTATACAGAAACGGAAAATAGTTTGGAGGACTTGCATGTCCTTTTTTATTTATTATGAGAAAATCATAAAAGATCCCGTTTTTTAACCATGCTGTGACTTTCTGCTGAGGGAGAGGGAGAGAGCTGCCCTATTCAGAGTCTGTAATAAGACCTGCTGACAAAAGTGTTGAAGATACAGTCTAATGTGAATTAACAATGAAAAAAAGTTAATTTAACAAATGGCTTGTATTTTTTAATACAAACTTTTTTTGTGTTTACAGCTCCTTTAAAG
The DNA here is from genome assembly GCF_046119375.1 of Phyllobates terribilis. NCBI lineage: Eukaryota > Metazoa > Chordata > Amphibia > Anura > Dendrobatidae > Phyllobates > Phyllobates terribilis. Next base: position 698,827 of record NW_027363299.1, on the reverse strand, counting down.
GGAATCTGTCATCAGGTTTTTGCCACCTAATCTGAGAGCAGCATAATGTAGGGTTAGAGGCACTGATTCCAGTAATGTGTCACTTACTGGGCTGCTTAGTGTTGTTTTGATAAAATCATTGATTTGTGAGAAGGTAATTATTACTAGATGACTAGTAAGTTCTGTAGGACCCCACCCCCATCACTGATCAGTAGATTTCTGTGTACACTGAGCATGGGCAGAAAGCTGCCAATCAGTGGTGTGGGCGGGGCTATACAGAGCGCAGCATTCAGAGAGCTGCTAGATCTGCAGCAGATAAAACGGTGATTTTCTCAAAATGACAACAAGCAGCTGAAAAAGTGACACATCGCTGGAATCAGGGTATCTGCCCCAATATTGTGCTGCTCTCAGATGGGGCAGCACAATTAATATTATGCCAAATTAATTTCCCGTGAACTATCACATGATCTATCACGGGGATCATGTGACATGTCACGTGATAAATCAGGTGTGTGGAGGGGGCCCTTGCTACTCTTAATCCACCCCTGAGTGAGACTAATACTGTACAACCAAATTGGCTCAGCACAAAAGGTTTCTTCAGATGTGGAGCCAATCGGTGCAAAGCGTGTCTACATGCGGTTAAAACAGATAGTTTTATGTCCTTAAGTAATGATAGAGAATATAAAATTCATGATTTCCTCAATTGTAATTCATCAGGGGAGTCCCTGTGGATTTTCACATTGGATACCACAGGGGTTAAATTCAAGACAGGATCTGATACTGCAGTATTAAGAAATATAATTCTGCATTTATTTCCATGCATGTACACTGGGTACGGAAAGTATTCAGACCCCTTTACATTTTTCACTCTTTGTTTCATTGCAGCCATTTGGTAAATTCTAAAAAGTTCATTTTTTTCTCATTAAAGTCCACTCTGCACCCCATCTTGTCTGAAAGAAAACAGAAATGAAGAAATTTTTGCAAAATTTAATAAAAAAGAAAAACTGAAATATCACACGGGCATAAGTATTCAGACCCTTTGCTCAGTATTGAGTAGAAGCACCCTTTTGGGCTAGTACAGCCATGAGTCTTCTTGGAAATGATGCAACAAGTTTTTCACACCAGCATTTTGGGATCCTCTGCCATTCTTCCTTGCAGATCCTCTCCAGTTCCGTCAGGATGAATGGGAAACGTTGGTGGACAGCCATTTTCAGGTCTCTCCAAAGATGCTCAATTGGGTTTAGGTCAGGGCTCTGGCTGGGCCAGTCAAGAATGGTCACATAGTTGTTCTGAAGCCACTCCTTTGTTATTTTAGCTGTGTGCTTAGGGTCATTGTCTTGTTGGAAGGTGAACCTTTGGCCAAGTCTGAGGTGCAGAGCACTCTGGAAGAGGTTTTCATCCAGGATATCTCTGTACTTGGCCGCATTCATGTTTCCTTCAATTGCAACCAGTCGTCCTGTCCCTGCAGCTGAAAAACACACCCATAGCATGATACTGCTGTTATGATCTGCTACAAGAACTAAGGAAAGAGAGGAAATCTGTCCATACAATAGGACTAAGCTGATTCCTTACGATGCAGCGGGCAACCTGTTCCTTGCAAACAGACCCGCCTATGTCCGCGGCTAATCTGAACACAGACCTATAGATTAAAGGGAGGGGTCCCTAAAAGAACTAAGGACTGGGACAAAACTGGACACCTCCTGGCAGAAGTAGTAGCAGAAGAAGACAAACAGACAAAAGTACTTAGTGGTCCAAGGACCAAACAAACTAGAGAGATACAGTAGGTACAAAGCACCTGGCTAGATTAAGAGTCAAAGTAACACTGAAGTCCAGCAAAGCCTGAAGGGCGGAGCTGGAATAAATAGGCAGAAGGTCACATGACCACAAAATAGAAAAAACTAACAGGAGGGTTCTAACAACTGCCACCACCATGTTTCACTGTTGGGATTGTATTAGGCAGGTGATGAGCAGTGCCTGGTTTTCTCCACACATACCACTTAGAATTATCACCAAAAAGTTCTATCTTCGTCTCATCAGACCAGAGAATCTTATTTCTCATAGTCTGGGAGTCCTTCATGTGTTTTTGAGCAAACTCTATGCGGGCTTTCATATGAGGAGAGGCTTCCATCTGGCCACTCTGCCATAAAGGCCCAACTGGGGAAGGGCTGCAGTGATAGTTGACTATGTGGAACTTTCTCCCATCTCCCTACTGCATCTCTGGAGCTCAGCCACAGTGATCTTGGGGTTCTTCTTTACCTCTCTCACCAAGGCTCTTCTCCCACGATTGCTCAGTTTGGCTGGACGGCCAGGTCTAGGAAGACTTCTGGTGGTCCCAAACTTCTTCCATTTAAGGATTATGGAGGCCACTGTGCTCTTATGAACCTTGGGTAATGCAGAAATTCTTTTATAACCTTGGCTAGATCTGTGCCTTGCCACAATTCGGTCTCTGAGCTCCTTGGGCAGTTCGTTTGAGCTCATGATTCTCATTTGGTCTGACATGTAGTGTGAGCTGTGGGGTCTTATATAGACAGGTGTGTGCCTTTCCAAATCAAGTCCTATCAGTTTAATTAAACACATTTGGACTCCATTGAAGGAGTAGAACCATCTCAAGGAGGATCACAAGGAAATGGACAGCATGTGACTTAAATATGAGTGTCTGAGCAAAGGATCTGAATACTTATGACCATGTGATATTTCAGTTTTTCTTTTTTAATAAATTTGCAAAAAAATTCTATATTGCTGTTTTTTTCAGTCAAGATGGGGTGCAGAGTGTACTTTAATGAGAAAAAAATGAACTTTTTAGAATTTATCAAATGGCTGCAATGAAACAAAGAGTGAAAAATTTAAAGGAGTCTGAATACTTTCCGTACTCACTGTATGTATCTATATAAACTGCTCCAAAAATAAAGGGAACACTTAAAACAACAGAATATAACTCCAAGTAAATCAAACTTCTGTGAAATCAAACTGTCCACTTAGGAAGCAATACTGATTGACAATCAATTTCACATGCTGATGTGCAAATGGAATAGAGGATAGATGGAAATTATTGGCAATTATCAAGACACCCTCAATAAAGGAGTGGTTCTGCAGGTGGGGACCACAGACCACATCTCAGTACCAATGCTTTCTGGCTGATGTTTTGGTCACTTTTGAATGTTGGTTGTGCTTTCACACTCGTGGTAGCATGAGACAGACTCTACAACCCACAGAAGTTGCTCAGATAGTGCAGCTCATCCAGGATGGCACATCAATGCGAGCTGTGGCAAGAAGGTTGGCTGTGTCCAGAGGCTGGAGGCGCTACCAGGAGACAGGCCAGTACACCAGGAGATGTGGAGGGGGCCGTAGGAGGGCAACAACCCAGCAGCAGGACCGCTACCTCCGCCTTTGTGAAAGGAGGAACAGGAGGAGCACTGCCAGAGCCCTGCAAAATGACCTCCAGCAGGCCACAAATGTGCATGTGTTTGCACAAACGGTTAGATACCGACTCCATGAGGGTGGTATGAGGGCCCGACGTCCAGAGATAGGGGTTGTGCTCACAGCCCAACACCATGCAGGACGCTTGGCATTTGCCACAGAACACCAGGATTGGCAAAGTTGCCACTCGCGCCCTGTGCTCTTCGTAGATGAAAGCAGGTTCACACTGAGCACATGTGACAGACGTGACAGAGTCTGGAGACGCCGTGGAGAGTGACATCCTTCAGCATGACCGGTTTGGCAGTGGGTGAGTAATGGTGTGGGGTGGCATTTCTTTGGAGAGCCGCACAGCCCTCCATGTGCTCGCCAGAGGTAGCCTGACTTCCATTAGGTACCGAGATGAGATCCTCAGACCCCTTGTGAGACCATATGCTGGTGCGGTTGGCCCTGGGTTCCTCATAATGCTGGACAATGGCAGACCTCATGTGGCTGGAGTGTGTCAGCAGTTCCTGCAAGATGGAGGCATTGAAGCTATGGACTGGCCCGCCCGTTCCCCAGACCTGAATCCGATTGAGCACATCTGGGACATCATGTCTCGCTCCATCCGCCAACGTCACGTTGCACCACAGACTGTCCAGGAGTTGGCGGATGCTTTAGTTCAGGTCTGGGAGGAGATCCCACAGGAGACCATCCGCAACCTCATCAGGAGCATGCCCAGGCGTTGTAGTGAGGTCATACAGGCACGTGGATATATATATATATATATATATATATATATATATATATATATATATATATATGCCTTTTTGTCATTCTAGTAGTAGGGCCATAATTAAGACATGATTTGTTGAAACGTGTAGGTCTGTAAGCTATGATAGTTGCACATTTGCTGTATTCTTTGTGGAACAGTGTTTTATATGGCTAATAAAAGCTAAGTTTTAATATTTTTTCTACTAAACAAACCTTTACGCTGGATCATTTGCACTTTTCCCTTGTCTGACTGCACTTACGTTTTGCCCTGGTACTACTTATCTGCATCTCCAGAAGTTTCCCATTTCTCTATTATACTCTTCAAATTACATTTTGAGACTTTCTCCTCCTGTTGTTGCACATATTTTTTTCCCTTAATCTGCACAGGTATCATTAATCTATCAACTATAATGGCCGTACCAGGTCCTGCAGGTCCTGTATCCCGTACACATGACGTGGGCAGTGCACGGCATGCCGCTAGTTTTTATTCTGAGTGCTCTTATATACGGTGGTAGTTTTACACAATGTTGAGCCTGTGATTTGCAGAGTGAAATGTCTGACTTCTAGAACAGAAGTATACGGCAGATTCTACAGCATGGATACATAAAGGACGTCCTGGGGGAATATACCTCCCTCCAACACTCGTCCAGTCCCTGCCTCACACTAGAGACATTTATAATAACTCCAGGACTATGGAGCTGGTCATTTTCTCATAATCTGTGGCCATTATTAGTGATCTCGCATTGTACGGTAATATCACCCTGGAGGTTGTGATGTATTTAGTGTAATAGCGCCATCTAGAATATACAGTATATATCAGGCGATACCATGCTTACTATAGTTAGTCGTCTTCTGTGCCCTCTATAGCTATCTATTATACTTTATATTTCTTTATAATAATTTATAATAAATTACTCGATAGTTTTACAGCTTTATGATGTTTATTAATCTGCTGAAATGATAAAAGAAAGTCGAACCTTACAGTGGACACAGGTGGAAGTGACCTCCATGATGGTGTAGGCTGAGGTGGAGCAAGTATTTAGTCAGTGGGGGATCAAGATGACGAGTATTCCCCAGGGTTCCCTGTTATCAGGGAGGGACCCGGTGTATGCAATCAAAAGATCTTATCCTCTGACCGGCTTTGTGCCATCAACAGGTAATGATCCTCTGTCCGGCTGTGTGCCATCAACAGGTAATGACCATCCGGCAGTCCGACATCAACTGGTCATCACCCTCCAGCTGTGTGCCATCAACAGGTAATGACCATCCGGCAGTGCGCCATCAACAGGTAATGACCCTCTGGCTATGGCCATCAATAGGTCATCACCCTCCGGCTGTGTTCCATCAACAGGTAATGACCATCCGGCAGTGTGCCATGAACAGGTAATGACCATCCGGCTGTGTGCCATCAACAGGTAATGACCATCCGGCAGTGCACCATCAACAGGTAATGACCCTCTGGCTATGGCCATCAATTGGTCATCACCCCCCGGCTGTGTGCCATCAACAGGTGATGACCCTCTGGCTATGGCCATCAATAGATCATCACCCTCCGGCTGTGTGCCATCAAATGTTTTTATCTTCTGTCCAGTTTTGTGCCATCAAGAGGTAATGACCCTCCAGCTGTGGGCCATCAACAGGTCATCACCCTTCGGCATTTAGGCTTCTTGTCTTCTGTAAGATGCGATTCTTGAGTCTCCTGATGCTAAAAAATATTTAAAAAATCACCGATTAAACTAATAATCTATCTTGTACATAAGCATCACAATTTATAATCTATCTAGTGCATAAGTATGACAATTTAGCTCACAGAACATACACTATGGTAAAACATTAGACCCTACAAGCAGAAATTTGCTAAACTAACATAAATATAACTGACAAATCAGTAGAAAAATCGCTACCAATGGCACAGCTCTCTTCACATCAACCTGTAACCATAGTAGATAAGAAATAGAGGACAATGCTCATAGTCAGTTATCAACAATTCGGCATGGGGCATCCCACCAGAGACATTATAATATCTAGTAGATTATAGATGGCAATAGAATTTACCAACAAGCACATAGTACGCCAAACTCAAGTACATAGTATGCCAAACCTCGACACGTTTTCCTAAAATAGGTTCATCAGAAGCACATACTAGACAGTGATACTTAGCAAAGCGTTCATAGATATATGCGCCATATGATAAGGTGCTAAAGTGCAAGTGTGTGACAAAATATCCATGCGATTTCAGGTGCAATGCTGCATTGTATGTAGTAAGATGGTGCCCATCAGACAGCATGTATAGGACTAACCTGTGATGAAAACACGAGCAATGGGAAAGTTCAAGCAGTTGCCTTCTCAATCTTCCTCGCCTCTAAGACATCTAAGGAAACATCTTCTCCTCTTGATTTTGGGTTGAGGTGTTGTAGGCATTTCAGGCTCTGGCATTCTAGGTTCTGACATACTAGGTTCTGACATGGTAGGTTCTGGTGTTCTAGGTTCTGGTGCTCTTGGCTCTGGAATTCTGGGTTGTTGGCTTCTCTGAAAAATCAGTAACCTCTCTTTAAGCTCCGTTGAACTTCGAGCTCTTCTTCCTATATTGTTGTGAGGGATCGTTCTGACCCAGACAATATCACTGAACGCCACTTTATAGTTGCAACTAGGAACCTTTTTCGCATCCTGCGGTGCAGGAGCCATGGATGGAGTAGAACATTTGCCATTGGGCAGGACAGGTGTTCTCCTGGAGTCTTGCTTCTGAATCTGAGGGATGCAAATCGGCTCCTTACAAGCACTTTGTTCCTTCAGAATGGTTTTGTTCTCAGGAGTTTTCTGATTGTTTCACCAGGTTCAGACATTGCCCACTTGCTCAGGACAAGACTTAAGGCCAAATACTCTAGTATTGTCAGTAGTGTCATCACCGCAACAAAAACTGCGTCACGGAAGAGCCAAAGAGGAAGATTGATGGAAGCTTGATAGGTGCTTCTTCTGAGATCCACGGGTAGTGGGTCATCCTATAATAAAGAAAAAAAACATAATAAAGTCCTGTATATTTATACCCAATCCAGTCAAACAGAGAGCCATTGTTATTATACAGTGATGGATACATTATCAAGCAACTTTCAGAAATATCCCATTGAGAAGATCAGGAAGAAGTTTGGGATTCACCTCCAGGGTCCATGGAATATTATTTACAGTTGGACTTTCATATGACGGACGGTCACGTGTCCAGTATGAGAAGTCCTGCAAGAGGCGATATTCTCATTAGCTGATCCTTGTGACCTCCATATTGATGAGAACATACTCGCCCTCAGTGTACTGTAATGTGGGGGGTAGAGCAACGTAAAGCACAGAAATGATAGGATGATACTCATCATCTCCAGAGGTCTCTCAGCACCAAGGTATGGTCAATGAGATACAAGCTGCAGATGGGCCGAGGCTTCTAATATACCCAGGGGTGACATCACAAAGCCCTCTGTGACATCATTGCACAGTTCTATCCATCATGTCACTGATACTTTGGACCTAACTAAATGTCTAAAAGAGAACCCTTCCACATGATTTCCAATCACGGAGCAGCTTCAGTTTTTCAAGAAAAGTTTAAAAAATATAATCTGTGCTGTGATTGGTCACAATGGCACATGAAGCAGAACGTCTTTAGATCTTTTAAAGGGAAAGTGTCAGCAATTTTTTTACAATTGTAAAATTGTAAAGTATTTATATTTATATATAAATACACATATATATTTAAAAAGGTTTTAATGGTATAAAATCTGAAAAAAATATTTTAACTCTTTTGATGTTTTCATCTTGTAAACACTAGGGGGAGCAGCTGCTGATATTTCCATGAAAACAGAATACAGCTAGCTCGCATTACGACTGCAGTAAAAGTGGGCGGGATCTGCTCACATGGGTGTGATGTCACTCCTCCCCTTCTGGGCGTTTGCAAAAAGGTAAATGAGACTGTAGTTTAGGATCACAGTGCGGAGCGATCACTGGTGACTGCAAAGTGATATATAAGGGACAACACCAAAGTCATTAATCACTACAAGGACAAGGCAGGAATGTGGGAGTCAGAGGGGTCACCCCACACTTATATCCCCTCTGACTGTCACTTCCTAAGCTCCTTTCCCTGCCATAACCTCTTATTCCCGCAGGTAAATTCTTACAGGACCCCCCTCCCCATCCCCTTCCCCTGCCGCAGCTGATTCTAAACGTCCTCCATATGTAATAATAGACAGGTACTCACCGGCAGCCTATGGTAATTCACAGGGTAGAACAGGGTACAGCACAGAAACAATATGGCGATCCTCATTGTCTCCAGGGGGTATCTCAGCACCAAGATATGGCCAATGAGATATGAGCTCCAGGTGGATGGAGCCCCCTTATATACCCCAAGGGTGACATCACAACGCCCTCTGTGACATCATCACCCACAACATTCCGTCACATGACATCACCCAGCACCAGCATCATGTGACCCAGCATAAATAGAAAGTCCTTGTTGGCTATAGCAACTATTCAAAACTAAGGTTAAACTTTTCCAACAGCTAAAGGCGGCTCTGTGATGGCAGTTTCTTCTTGTGGACGGTTGTGATAAATCTGCAGAACATCTACATAACGCGACATGTAGAAAATCCTGTCTTTTCCCCTCTGTTCTTCCTCTGGTGCTACAGAGACGGATAGAAGGAGCTTTTCCAGACCTTACAGTGCACAATATGGGACCTAATCACTGATATCCCAGATCTGCTCAGTACAAGCATACCGCCAACCTATGAGGACTAGAAAGAGGGCGAAACCATGCGGCATGCGTAGTCTGGCCACGCCCATATCCACACCCCAAGCCACGCCCTTTTTATGCCTTGGCAGGAGGAGATGTCTGTACAAAGCGCAAGTTATCAAAAGGCTGAAGGAACACTTTATCAACATGAATGAAGGTTTTGAAGGGCATCCACTGTCCCGGCACTACCGGAAGTTCCACAACCAATCTTATAAGGACACTAAGTTTTGTGGGATCCGATTAGTCCCCAGAAAATGGAGGGGAGGTGATTACCTGAGATTAATGTCGCGGATGGAATCCAAATGGATCTTCACATTAAATAGCTTGGCTCTGAAGGGCCTTAATCACGAGAGTCAGCTGTATGCCTTCAACTCGCAGCGGTATATACTGTATGTATTTTTTATCCCAGTACCAATTGAACATTTACATTGCACTTTTATGAACCTCCTTATATTTTATCAATATAATATGTCTTTTGGATATATTCCTTTGAATCCACCTATTTTATATATGCATTTGTTTCTATACATTGATACCCCTATTGGAGATACTATATAATGTTTTTATTTTTCTCCTTCATTTTTTCCTTTTTATCTCTGGATGGTACTAAGTGCCGAATTTATACTATCCTGGTAATATACACTGATTAACAGACTGTTTTTTTATAGCCATCAGAAATATAAGTATATAATTTTTATTCATTTTTAACTAATTGTGAAAGTTTGAACAAAGTCTTTTTTATTATTATTTTTTTCACACACAGTCTATTCTTATTGGAATTCTATCTTAGTTCTATTGCACCTCCATATGTCCTTTTGCACCGTCTTGTTAGTATTGGATCTTCCTCCATTTCTTTGGTTGTATTATCTTTGTGGGGGGCGTTTGGACTTTATTAGGTTACCAGTTTGACTACCAGCGAGAAGCTGACGAAGAGGAACTGTGAGTCCTCGAAACGCGTAGTTTTTTTTGGCCTATACAGGACATCGAAGGAGAAGGAGAGAGTCAAGGCACAGGGATAAGCCCTCCTGATATCCAGAAGATATATATAACCATATCATATTATTGATACAAAATATAAATGCACAGAGTCAATAAAATCATTTAAAAACACCAAACCCCATCCTTACTTTGCAGGATACCTATTCCAAAGGTGTATCTAGGTTTTCTGGCACCCGGTGCAGCAGGGGCTGGCTGGCACATTTTAGCCTGGGGGGCAAGCACACAGCAGTGGCCCATGAGTAGCGGCCCATCCTTAACATGTTTATTACCAGATGCATCATAAGCCTATATTCACACGACCGTATTGTCTAAGTGCTGCCCGTGAAAAAACCTGACAGCACTTGGACCAGTTCAGATGAGTGTTTGTAGTGGTCAGACATAGTACATATTATTCTTATGTATTACTTAATGTTGAGCGATACCTTCCGATATCGGGAAATATCGGATCGGATTGGATCGGACCGATACCCAAAAAGTATCGGATATCGCCGATTCCGATACCGGAAACCAATGCAAGTCAATGGGACGCTAATATCGGAATGCCATCCCAGCGTGAGAGAATTCTCCTGATTGTTTAAAAGCCGGCAGGCGGTAAAAAGCCGCCGGCTTTTAAACAATCACACAGCCCCATACTGCTTCCCCGCAGCCTCCCACCCCGATCCTGCGCTCCCCCCGCCACCTCACATCCCGATCGTAAGTTAGGACCGGGCGGGGAGCGCAGCACCAAGGAGCAGGGAGCGAAGGACCCAGGCGGGGAAGCCGGCAGGGAAAAGACTTCACCGCCGGCTTTCCCGTTTTGTGCTGCGCTCTCCCGCCGGTTATTTCAAATGAACAGCTGAGGTATCAGGTGATGCTGATCAGCTGTTCATTTGAAGTAGCTGCGGTGCCCTCAGAGGGTTCATGTGAGTTCATGCTTCACTGCATGAACTCACATGAACTTTCCCACGGCCGCACAGGTTAGCCTCACCTCCCAGACCATCAGACCCATCATGATTGGAGTGTGCGCGGGTGTCTGTGCGATGTGTGCGGGTGTGTGCGCGATGTCTGCGGGTGTCTGCGTGCAGGCAGACATAGGCCGATGTGACACTACTACTCACATCGGCCTTTGTCTGTCCCCCGTCCACTCGTGCCAGCAGGATCAGCTCGATGGGAGCAGTAGTTCCCATCAGCCTGATCCTGCTATTTAAACTGCCCCATATGTTATTTTTGCCCCTATACATCTTTTATGTTTTTAGGCCCCCCATATATTTTTTTTGTTTTTGGTCCCCAATAAATTTTAAATACATTTTTCATTGGTGGCCAGTGGTTACCTAAAATAAATTAGTTCATACATTACCTGATCGCCACCTAAAATAAAGTAAAAAATAAAAAACTACACCTATACTCACCTAGACACCGGTTTATGCAATGATGGGGCTGCTTTACGGCCCCGTCATTCTAGCGGCGGCAGTGGTTTAGAGCGGTCACATTTTATGTGGCTGCTCTAAACTGGAGATCTTCGTGGGACACTCGTGGACTACTACGGAGGGGTAAGGATAAGGTTGTGGTTTATTATTTTATATTTTATTACAGGAGATCGATGGCTTCGGGGAATTAGGTGTCTAGGTGAGTATAGGTGTAGTTTTTTATTTTTTACTTTATTTTAGGTGGCGATCGGCGGGGACAGGTAATGTATGAACTAATTTATTTTAGGTAACCACTGGCCACCAATGAAAAATGTATTTAAAATTTATTGGGGACCAAAAACAAAAAAAATATATGGGGGGCCTAAAAACATAAAAGATGTATAGGGGCAAAAATAACATATGGGGCAGCTAAAATAGCTACTGCTCCCATCGAGCTGATCCTGCTGGCACAAGTGGACGGGGGACAGACATAGGCCGATGGGAGTAGTAGTGTCACATTAGCCTATGTCTGCCTGCACGCAGACACCCGCAGACATCGCGCACACACCGGCACACATCGCACAGACACCTGCGCACACACCAATCATGATGGGTCTGATGGTCTGGGAGGTGAGGCTGACCTGTGCGGCCGTGGGAAAGTTCATGTGAGTTCATGCAGTGAAGCATGAACTCACATGAACCCTCTGAGGGCACCGCGGCTACTTCAAATGAACAGCTGATCAGCATCACCTGATACCTCAGCTGTTCATTTGAAATAACCGGCGGGAGAGCGCAGCACAGAACGGGAAAGCCGGCGGTGTAGTCTTTTCACTGCCGGCTTCCCCGCCCGGGTCCTTCGCTCCCTGCTCCTTGGTGCTGCGCTCCCCGCCCGGTCCTAACTTACGATCGGGATGGGAGGTGGCGGGGGGAGCGCAGGATCGGGGTGGGAGGCTGCGGGGAAGCAGTATGGGGCTGTGTGATTGTTTAAAAGCCGGCGGCTTTTTACCGCCCGCCGGCTTTTAAACAATCAGGAGAATTCTCTCACGCTGGGATGGCTTTCCGATATTAGTGTCCCATTGACTTGCATTGGTTTCCGGTATCGGAATCGGCGATATCCGATACTTTTGGGTATCGGTCCTATCCAATCTGATACGATATTTCCCGATATCGGAAGGTATCGCTCAACACTACTCCTGACCCCACACATAAACTTCAGCTCATCCAGCACCATGACAACCAGCACAGCAGAGTCCTGCATCTGACGCGCCCCTGGGCCTGCTGTGTCGCGCAGCGTCTCGCGCACGGGGCTTACCCGGAACCGGATCAGATGAGGGTTGTAGTCTCCGAGTGGCGGGGACCCGGTCCGTGCCCAGGGAGTCAACTCAGTGTGTGGCAGTCTTGATAGATGTTATTTGAGTGTCGACTACGCCACCCGTTGATTTGCAGCTATGGAGCTGCCGCTGCAGGGCAGACCGCTGAGGCCGGTGTAGAATTGTGCAGCGTGATAGTATAACCCCCAACGGGAGGGGTATGGCCTCAGGGCAGCCGACTTGGAAAATGGGGGTAGCAGGAACCACTCAGAGACGGTGCGGTGTAATTCAGGGTCTTTACTGGTAAAAACGATAGACCCTCCCGGAGTACTTGCTAGCGAACGGGGCCTGGTCAGTCCTTGAGCAGATGGGATCTCCCCTGGCCAGGCGGAGTTGTAGGCCTCCCAAACTGACTGTACTCTTCTGGCTACCTTGCTAGAAGCGGATATAAGTAGCCCACGTCCCTGAGTGTACCGTGTGGTGCTCACCCGTATGGCCGGTGACTCGGGGCCTTCTAATGGCTTCCGCTCCACGATGGCGGTGCTGGTCCCACGCGTGTGACCGTGCCTTCGGGTTTCTGGGCCTGAGGACCTGAAATCCCCTGCCGGTCGGCTTCTGCTGCTGGGTAAGAGTTAGTCCCCACAGCCTCGGACGCCGGGTCCGGTAAGAAAGCTTCTCAGTCAGGGCGAGCTCTGCAGCTGCCAGCCCCTGACTCGTATTAGTATTGCTCCCACTGAGCTTCTGCTGTTTCTTCATATGACTGTTTCTTGTCTCTACTCTCCTTGACTCCAGGCTCAGGCCCCTGGACAGGGCCTGCCTGTGGAGCAGAGCCCATAGAGCAGCTCTGCTCCCTGTCTTCTCCTCTCAGAACTCCCTACCCTACCTCAGCCCCAGGTTTATATAGGGGAAGTCCTTCCCCTCCCAAGACTGGGCAGGAGGTGTGGCATGCACAGGATCCCTGACCAAAGGACCTCCCACCTGCTCTCAGACATAATATCTCTATCACTGTGGCAACCAGACCCCTGGGGTGTCACACATCCACTGAGGCCCCTGATCATGTGACCCCTGACTCTTCCCCTCCTGTGACCTCATCACAGCTCCTGTGCGCACAGAGCAGCCATATATGTGGTGGCGGCTCTGCAGGTGGAGGTATGTGGGGATCCCCCATTACTGGGCGCAGGGGGCATTAACCCCTTGAGCACAGAGACTCTTTTGGGGTCTTGTGTTGCCCCTTTATAAGAATCATAAGGTTTTTGTTCTGTTTCCTGTAATAGATACATACGACCCAACTATGGAGACAGGAAGGGAGGAAACGTATTGTTCTCATAGTAAAGGGCCCCTTTACTGGCCCCACAGTGTAATGCCCCCATTATGCCCCTTATACAGAATGTATGATGCCCCCACACAGTGTAATGCCCCCATTATGCCCCTTATGTAGGATGCATGATGCCCCCCACAGTGTAATGCCCCCATTATACCCCTTATGCAGTATGTATGATGCCCCCACACAGTGTAATGCCCCCATTATGCCCCTTATGTAGGATGCATGATGCCCCCCACAGTGTAATGCCCCCATTATACCCCTTATGCAGTATGTATGATGCCCCCACACAGTGTAATGCCCCCATTATGCCCCTTATGCAGGATGTATGATGCCCCCACACAGTGTAATGCCCCCATTATGCCCCTTATGCAGGATGTATGATGCCCCCACACAGTGTAATGCCCCCATTATGCCCCTTATGCAGTATGTATGATGCCCCCCACACAGTGTAATGCCCCCATTATGCCCCTTATGCAGGATGTATGATGCCCCCACACAGTGTTATGCCCCTTATGCAGTATGTATGATGCCCCCCACACAGTGTAATGCCCCCATTATGCCCCTTATGCAGGATGTATGATGCCCCCACACAGTGTAATGCCCCCATTATGCCCCTTATGCAGTATACATGATGCCCCCACACAGTGTAATGCCCCCATTATGCTCCTTATGCAGTATGTATGATGCCCCCACACAGTGTAATGCCCCCATTATGCCCCTTATGCAGTATGTATGATGCCCCCACACAGTGTAATGCCCCATTATGCCCCTTATACAGTATATATGATGCCCCACACAGTGTATGCCACCATTATGCCCCTCATGCAGTATGTATGATGCTCCCACACAGTGTAATGCCCCCATTATGCCCCTTATACAAGATGTATGATGCTACCACACAATGTAATGCCCCCATTATGCCCCTTATGCAGTATGTATGATGCCCCCACACAGTGTAATGCCCCATTATGCCCCTTATACAGTATGTATGATGCACCACACAGTGTATGCCACCATTATGCCCCTCATGCAGTATGTATGATGCTCCCACACAGTGTAATGCCCCCATTATGCCCCTTATACAAGATGTATGATGCTACCACACAATGTAATGCCCCCATTATGCCCCTTATGCAGTATGTATGATGCCCCCACACAGTGTATTGCCCCCATTATGCCCCTTATGCAGTATGTATGATGCCCCAAAAAGTTTAATGCCCCCATTATGCCCCTTATGTAGTATGTATTATGCCCCCACACAGTGTAATGCCCCCATTATGCCCCTTATGCAGTATGCAGGACATTGCCAGACCTCATGTGGCTGGAGTGTGTCAGCAGTTTCTGCAAGGTGAAGGCATTGAAGCTATGGACTGGCCCGCCTGTTCCCCAGACCTGAATCCGATTGAGCACATCTGGGACATCATGTCTCGCTCCATCTGTGTCACCCTGGCCTGGATGCCACAAAATGTATTAAAGCTGTGTCTGAGAGCAAGGGGGAGGTTCTCTAGTCAGGGGAACATTAGCATGCAATGCCTCCTGTCTCAGGCCAGTAGGGGGAGCAGGCTGCCCCTATAAAAACTGGTGCTGGGGGCAGGGTTAGAGAGAACTGGATGGCCTGTCTCAGCATTGAGACTTGTCCCAGAGCAGAACAGGGACAGACAGTTGCACTGCACCTAAGAGGAAGTGTGGCAGGAGGAGAGCCACAAGCCAGAGACAAGAGGCGAAGAGAGCCTGTCTTGGCAGAAAGAGGACTTAATTTACCAGACTTTGGTGTCTGAGGCTGAGAGGATTCCACATCCCCCAGCAGAGAACCAGTCCGCAGGGGACTGTATATTCCTTGGCCTAAGAAGCCTGGAGGCCCTGCCACAACAGAAGGGACCAGTAAAGCCGTACAAGGCTGGGAGCAGAAAGGAACCCACGTCGCAGGCCATACAGGCGAGAATACACAGAAAGCTTGGAAACGTGGGCTGTTACCCTATCAGGAGGAGATAGCCAGAAGGAGCGCAGAAAGCACGGTAGGCCTACACCCTTACCCTGACCAGGGCCAATTTCCCCGTTGCTCTCAGACATCCAGGTCCCCCTCCTAGCCGGGACTGTTTATGGGTCAATTTACCTGTTCTAGTAAAGACCCTGGACTGCAACCTGTTGTCTGTGTGCTCCTTGCTTCTCCAGCACTATCAGCACTGGGACTCTCACCACCATCACTCCCACCATCCACTATACTGCCCTGGGGCCGCACTCTTCCCGTGGGGAGTCACACTACCCTAGCTGCACACCTCATCAGCCCCAGCGGTCGGCATGCAGCGGCGGTTCCTAATAACCGCAATCCACGGGTGGCGTAGTCGGACATAATCAATAGCACATAACGGACTACCACTGGCCTGACCACCCTGAGCCACGGAACCGGGTTGCCACTACTACTCCCATCGTTCCCAGACTGCCCGGATCCGAGTGCCCCACGGCCCAAGGGGCGAGTCAGCTTTGGCGTAGTCGGCAGGATTTCATGCCCGCAACCACCGGGTACTGGGTGCCTGAAAAAGACTTTTGTAACTTACCTGTGGCGAAGTTTCCCGCCGTCCGGAGTCGTTTCCCGCCATCCGGAGCCGATTCCCGCCATCAGACGCCATCTTGGACTGTTTCCCGCCGTCTTCTGCCGTCTTCCCGCCATCCGCAGCTGTTTCTCGCCATCGGACGCCATCTTCAGGACGCCGCGCGGGAAGAAGAGGGGCGAGGACTTCAAAACCGCGCGAGATCCGAAGCTCCGCCCCACGCACCGACGCTGCGCAAGGTCCTGGAAGGGAGAGAGAGCGACGCTGACGTCATCAGGACGCGACGCAAGGTCCTCGTCCAGAGCAGCAGCAGCGGAGCCGCGGCCTACAGAAGAGGATCGTCGGAAGGTAGGCCACGCTTAACTAGGGGGGAGGAAGATGTCGGACACAGAGGCGCCCACTACCACCAACGCAGCTGCAGCAGCGGTGATGCCCTTTTCCCTGCCCTACATCCCTGGAGCGGCCTGGCTGCCCAAATACTCAGGGGAGCCCCATGCCCTAACTGACTTCAAGGAAAGGCTATACAGTTTGTTCCACGTTTACCCCCTGACAGAGGAACAGAAGGTCAGCATATTGACAGGGCAGTTAACTGGCGCAGCCCAAAGGGAGGTAAAATCATGGCCCACTGAGGATAAAAGGACTGTGAAGGGTATTCTGGCCCGGCTGCGGGGTACCTTTGACACACGTACCTCCGCTGAGATTAAAATGAGGTTCTATGGATGTAAGCAGCGGGCACAGGACAGCATCAGAGACTATGCCCTAAATCTGCAGGAAGCCTTGAGGGCTATTCAACAAACTGACCCTGGCAGTGTGCAGGAAACGGATAAGCTGCTAACAGAACAATTCATAGAAGGTCTGCTGTCTAGCGCCCACAGGGCCCAACTGCGTCTCATGTTCTTTCAGAACCCCGACCTAACCTTTGCCCAATTTAAGGACAGGGCCATAAGGGTGCTCCGTGAATCTGCAACCAGTGGCGCTATAAACCCCCGGCGCCCTGCTCTCACCAACCACCAGGAGGCGGCGCCCTCCTCTATGGATCCCGTGGGGGCTGATGCACAGGCCCTGAACCAAGCCCCGTCGAAAGACCTGCACCACCAAGGCCAGGAGCTGACCAGGAGCGTCGCGGCGTTGACCAGGACCGTCCAGGCGTTGCAAGTGGACCCGTCAAGACCCATCGAGCTGGCTTCAAGTCCGGAGGATGTCCCGTGGCGTCGACAGAGGAGGATCCCGTCGTTCCGAGGGAGGCCCACAGACCGCTACGCAGAGGATGGACAGCCCATTTGCCGTCGATGCAACCAGCCCGGACACATTTCCAGGTACTGTAATTTAAAAGGGTCCAACCTGGGGCAAAGGGCCAACCCCCAGGCATAAGATCACCAGGCCCTTACAATTGGCGTAATAAGTACGTTGGGGGGCGCCCGGTTTTACCCATGGTGCTGCACGGTATCCCCATGAGCGCCTTGCTGGATAATAGGTCACAAGTAACCACTATCCCTTATGTACTTTTTAAGCAGTATTGGACTGATGCTGATATCACACGGTATCCAGACAATAACTTGAGCATCATCGCCAGTAATGGCTTACCCGTGCCGCAGATGGGGTTCAAGGAGATGACCATTAAAATTGGTAAAGTTGAACTGCCGGCACAGGGGGTGATTATTGTGGACATTGACCGTCGTGAAAGTCACCCTAAAATAACTGTGGGTACTAACGTAATTGAAAATTGTCTTTCAGAGGTAATTGTAATTCTACAACAGGTGGCGGTGAATGCTAGTTCCAGCCAACAGAGAGTCCTCAACAAGGAGATAAAAGCCCTGATGAGACGGCAGCAGGTAGAACTGTCTGGTGGTGAGATCGGTAGCGTAAGACTGAGTGACCCATTCCCCATTTCCATGCCTCCCAAAAGTGAAATGATGATCTGGTGTCGGACTGCAATCGGGTTGAGAGGTAGAGACTACCAAGCCATGGTAGAACCCGTGTACTCAGACAGCAGGCCCACCATTTTGACAGCCCGGGGGGTGGTTGATGTCCGTCATGGGAGGGTGCCCGTCCGCATCCTCAACATTGGGGAGAGGGAAGTACACTTACCCAGGTACGCTACACTCGCCAAACTGTTTGTTGTCGAACACAAAGCTATCAGGGCCGTGGAACCCTTGCCTCCATCTCCTCAGGCGGAGGGTAATGGCTCCCAGAAACAAAAGGAGGACTGGTGCCAGAAACTCCATGTGGGTGCTGACTCCACTCCCCTGCACCAAAAACAAGGAGTCTACCGGGTGGTACAGGAGTACGAGAGAGTCTTTAGTAAGCACCCGCTAGACTTCGGCAGAGTAAAAGGGATAGAACACCACATCCCCACAGGGAGCCACCCACCAATAAAAGAGAGGCACAGACCTGTACCCCCTGCACATTATCAGAACGCAAAGGGCATGCTAAGAGAGATGAAAGAAGCTGGGGTTATTAGAGACAGCTGTAGCCCCTGGGCAGCCCCCTTGGTTCTGGTCAAAAAGAAAGACGGCACCATGAGAATGTGCGTGGACTATAGACAAATCAACCGTATCACCCACAAAGACGCATATCCGCTGCCTAGAATAGAGGAGTCTTTAGCCGCACTAAAATCTGCTAACTTCTTTTCTACTTTGGACCTTACTAGCGGGTACTGGCAGGTTCCTGTGGCAGAGGCTGACAAGGAGAAGACTGCCTTCACCACCCCGATGGGACTGAGTGAGTTCAACTGTATGCCCTTCGGGCTCTGCAACGCACCAGGGACCTTCCAGAGGCTGATGGAATGATGTCTAGGGCACCGAAACTTCGAGACGGTCCTCCTTTACCTGGACGACGTGATCGTCTATTCGAAGACCTACGAGGACCACCTAAAGCACCTGGCCGAGGTGTTCGAAGCCCTGGCAGGCTATGGCCTGAAGGTGAAACCATCGAAGTGTCACCTGCTGAAACCAAAGGACCAGTACCTAGGGCACGTGGTAAGCGCGGAAGGAGTGGCCCCCGACCCTGACAAGGTCACGGCAATCAAGAGCTGGCCAAGCCCCTCGAACATCAAAGAGGTGAGACAGTTTCTCGGGTTGGTAGGCTACTACCGAAGGTTCATCCCCGGGTTCACTAAGATGGCAGCTCCTATGCAGGACCTCCTGATCGGACAGTCTAAGTCCAGGAGCCAAAAGCCGCCCTTCAAGTGGGATAAACCGGAAGAGGAGTCCTTCCGCCAGCTAAAGATGGCCCTCACAGGGGACGAGATCCTGGCCTACCCTGATTATGGCCAGCCTTTCATTCTCCACACAGATGCCAGTAATGTGGGACTGGGAGCCGTACTGTTCCAAAACCAACAGGGCAGAGAAAGGGTGATCGCGTACGCCAGCCGGAAGCTGAGACCCACCAAGAGGAACCCGGAGAATTACAGCTCCTTCAAGCTAGAATTCTTGGCGGTGGTGTGGGCCGTGACGGAACGCTTCAAGCATTACCTGGCCTCCGCAAAGTTCACCGTGTACACGGACAACAACCCGTTGACACACCTGGACAATGCAAGACTGGGTGCCCTAGAACAGCGGTGGATAGCCCGTCTCTCCAACTATGACTGATCAAGTACCGGGCCGGCAAAACCAATGCCAACGCTGACGCCCTATCGAGGATGCCTCACTTATCTGAAGGTGACGAAGACCCAGAAGAGCTGGAGGAGGTAGAACTCCCCGCGTTTCACCGGTATGGAGCTGCTCAATACTCCCACCGCGTGAAGGAGGAGGATCTAACAACCGTGATGATAAATCCCCTACCTCAACACAGCTGGGCCGAGACCCAAGATAGTGACCCTGCCATCCGCCTGGTGAAAGATCTGCTGACCCAGGAAGATGCCCGCATAGATCCGGATGCTCCAGAGGAAGCCAAGCAGCTATGGAAAGAGAAGAGCAAGCTGTTCCTCTACGAAGGCAAGTTGTGCAGAAGGATTGTCAACCACCGGACGCACGAGCTGACCTGGCAAGTCGTGGTCCCAAGGCGGGATGCAGCTATGGTCCTGGGGGCTTACCATGACAGAGCGGGACACATCGGTTCGGTTGGAAGAAACTGGAGTTCCTACTAAGAGGAAGGTTCTTTTGGGTCGGCATGAGAGGAGCTGTAGAAAAATGGTGCAGAGACTGTGGCCCTTGTCACCTAAGGAGGAAGGACCGCACCAGCCAGAAGACACCCTTGAGGCCCATCGTCACCACGCAGCCTCTTGAGCTGGTAGCTCTGGACCATGTCAAATTGGCTCCCAGCCGGTCAGGATACATCTATGCCCTGACAATCGTGGACCACTATTCCCGTTTTCTAGTGGTGGTCCCAGTAAAAGACTTGACAGCCCAAACAGCGGCCAGAGCCTTCCAGCAATATTTCTGCCGTCCACACGGGTATCCGGAACAGGTCCTGACAGACCAGGGTCCAGCGTTCGAGGCTGAAATCTTCCAGGAGTTCGGCAACCTCTATGGCTGTAAGAAGATTCGGACAACGCCTTACCACCCACAAACCAACGGGATGTGTGAGAAGATGAACAATATAGTCATTGATCTCCTGAAGACGTTGCCCCTGGAGGAGCGCAGCCTGTGGCCAGAAAAACTGCCGGACCTGATAGACTTATACAATCATATCCCGGTGAATGCTACCAACTGCACCCCGGCTTACCTGATGCGACCCAGACCGGGTAAGCTGCCTATAGACCTGGAGATGGGAGTCCTAACGCCTGAGGACACCTCCCCGGATGCGGACTGGGATACGGAAAGGCAACTGCAGTACAAGAAGGTGCAGTAGACTGTGGAGAAGAGCCTGGCCCAGGTGAGAGAGAGGCAAGAAAAACTCTTCAACCAACACGCCCCTGCTGGTCCCCTAGAACCTGGTGAGCAAATCCTAAAGCGAAAAAGAAGGCTTCACAAGTTGGACGACCAGTGGGAAAGGGAACCCTACACCGTACTGCAGTCTGATCACGACAACCCGAAGGTGTGCGTGATCACCAAGGACGGAGGAGAAACCACTAGTACCGTCTCCAGAGACCATCTCAAAAGATGCCCCGAGCAACTCCGTAGTGCAGAAGAGGATCAGAGTGACCTTGAACCCGCAGAGGACAAGGAAGAAATGATCAGCACCGTTCTCGGAGAGTTCCCTCAGTCCTGGACTCGCATAAATGATGCCATAGTGGTACCCGTCCTGCATTTCCTGCAACCGGCACAGCAACAACCAACACCAGAGCCGGAAGGTGAAGAGGAGCAAGCGGTTCCAGAGGCAGAAGAGCCTGTACCAGCAGCCCAGGAGAGTCAACCCTCTGCTGACAGTGAGCCTGCCATGCCTGCGGTAAGCCAAAGGACCCACAGACAGCTGCCTTCCCTACCTGTACACCCAGCTGATAGCTGTAACCCTAACGCTAGTGGGGAAAGCCAGGTTGGTCCACCACCAGACAGTGGGCTACGTAGGTCAACCAGGAGCACAAAGGGGCTGATACCCGCTCGCTGGAGAATATAGAGCGCACTAAAATTGTAAATAACCTTGTTGCCAAATGTTGAATTGTTTGCAAAGTTACATGCATGTTTGGTAATTCCGTGTTTCAGTTTCTTGCAGTTACTGTAAGGACTCACAGGTTATGGACTTTTTATAACCGGGACCTGGTATGGACTGCGTTCGGAGCCTAACCAAGGAATGAACTAAGACTGTGAAGGACTTGGGGTAGGACAGACCCCCACCTGGTTAAGGCTCCCCGTTGTATTGGTGATATGGACACCCGGTCACAGGCCACACTGTGACCTTAAGAACTCAATTTGTGCGTCGTCTGTCTATTAATGTCTATTAATGTTTTATTGTCTTTGTTTATTGTTTAGTCCCGGAGTACTAAATTTCACTAGGGGGGAATGTGTCACCCTGGCCTGGATGCCACAAAATGTATTAAAGCTGTGTCTGAGAGCAAGGGGGAGGTTCTCTAGTCAGGGGAACATTAGCATGCAATGCCTCCTGTCTCAGGCCAGTAGGGGGAGCAGGCTGCCCCTATAAAAGCTGGTGCTGGGGGCAGGGTTAGAGAGAACTGGATGGCCTGTCTCAGCATTGAGACTTGTCCCAGAGCAGAACAGGGACAGACAGTTGCACTGCACCTAAGAGGAAGTGTGGCAGGAGGAGAGCCACAAGCCAGAGACAAGAGGCGAAGAGAGCCTGTCTTGGCAGAAAGAGGACTTAATTTACCAGACTTTGGTGTCTGAGGCTGAGAGGATTCCACATCCCCCAGCAGAGAACCAGTCCGCAGGGGACTGTATATTCCTTGGCCTAAGAAGCCTGGAGGCCCTGCCACAACAGAAGGTACCAGTAAAGCCGTACAAGGCTGGGAGCAGAAAGGAACCCACGTCGCAGGCCATACAGGCGAGAATACATGGAAAGCTTGGAAACGTGGGCTGTTACCCTATCAGGAGGAGATAGCCAGAAGGAGCGCAGAAAGCACGGTAGGCCTACACCCTCACCCTGACCAGGGCCAATTTCCCCGTTGCTCTCAGACATCCAGGTCCCCCTCCTAGCCGGGACTGTTTATGGGTCAATTTACCTGTTCTAGTAAAGACCCTGGACTGCAACCTGTTGTCTGTGTGCTCCTTGCTTCTCCAGCACTATCAGCACTGGGACTCTCACCACCATCACTCCCACCATCCACTATACTGCCCTGGGGCCGCACTCTTCCCGTGGGGAGTCACACTACCCTAGCTGCACACCTCATCAGCCCCAGCGGTCGGCATGCAGCGGCGGTTCCTAATAACCGCAAATCCACGGGTGGCGTAGTCGGACATAAACATCAGCACATAACGGACTACCACTGGCCTGACCACCCTGAGCCACGAAACCGGGTTGCCACTACTACTCCCATCGTTCCCCTACTGCCCGGATCCGAGTACCCCACGGCCCAGGGGGCGAGTCACATCCACCAACGTCGCGTTGCACCACTGACTGTTCAGGAGTTGGCTGATGCTTTAGTCTAGGTCTGGGAGGAGATCCCACAGGAGACCATCCGCAACCTCATCAGGAGCATGCCCAGGCGTTGTAGGGAGGTCATACAGGCACGTGGAGGCCACACACAATACTGAGCTTTCATCTGTGAAGAGCAGAGGGCACCAGTGGCGACTTTGCCAATCCTGGTGTTCTGTGGCAAATGTCAAGCGTCCTGCTCGGTGTTGGGCTGTGAGCACAACCCCCATCTGTGGACATCGGGCCCTCATACCACCCTCATGGAGTCGGTTTCTAACCGTTTGTGCAGACACATGCACATTTGTGGCCAGCTGGAGGTCATTTTGCAGGGCTCTGGCAGTGCTCCTCCTGTTCCTCCTTGCACAAAGGAGGAGGTAACGGTCCTGTTGCTGGGTTGTTGCCCTCCTATGGCTCCCTGCACATCTCCTGGTATCTGCTCCATGCTCTGGACACTGTGCTGACAGACACAGCTACACTTCTTGCCACAGCTCGCACTGATGTGCCATCCTGGATGAACGGCACTACCTGAGCAACTTCTATGGGTTGTACTGTAGACACTGCCTAATGCTAATGTACCTCTAGGGGTGAGAGCAATGGCAAAATGAAAAAGTGACCAAAACATCAGCCAAAAAGAATGAGAACAGAGAAATGGTCTGTGGTCACCACCTGCAGAACCACTCCTTTATAGGGGGTATCTGGCTAATTGCCTATCATTTCTACCAGTTGTCTGCTCCATTTGCACAACAGCAGGAGAAATTGATTCACAATCCGTGTTGCTTCATAACTGGACAGGTAGATTTCACAGAAGTGTTATTGACTTGGAGTTGTGATGTTTAAGTGTTCCCTTTATTTTTTGAGCAGTGTGTGTATATATATAATATATTTACATATTTCTATTGATCATATTAAAATTGTACATATACACTGTGTTCCAAATTATTATGCAAATAATATTTTCTCAGATTTTCCCAAATTACCTATATGAATTGCAGTCATTGTAATTTTCCAGTCAATAACTATTAGAGTACAATTGAACGGTTTTTGTACAAACTGCCTATGATAACAGTATATTTTTTAAAAAATAAAAAACTCAAACTGCACTCAAAATGCATGTTCCAAATTATTATGCACAGCAGAGTTTTCAACCTTTTCATTTTAATAAAGAACAAAAAAATGGTCATTTTTGAAATTCTAAGCATTAGCAGGTTATTACAAACTGAAATCAAACAGTTTTCAACTCAAAACTTTATTCTAGGTGATGTTACATTTGCACATAGGACCCCTTGTTCGAAAGGAGCTTCTGAACTCTCTCGTCCATTGAATTTGTCAGGTTTTGGATGGTTTCTGCTTTAATTGTTGTGCATGAGGACAGAATACCCTCCCAGAGCTGTTGCTTAGATGTGAACTGCCTCCCGCCATCATAGACACTCCTTTTGATGATGCTCCAGAGGTTCTGAATGGGGTTGAGGTCAGGGGAGCATGGGGGCCACACCATAAGTTTGTCCCCTTTTATGCCCATAGCAGCCAGAGATGCAGATGTGTTATGTGCATCATGAGATGGTGCATTATCATGCATGAAATGATCTTGATGGTCCAGATGGATGGAGTGGAGGATGGCTGGTTGATGGACACCCCATGCAAACACGGCTACAGCGCCAACAAGGAGGAGGTGGAGTAATGTTTTGGGCTGGAATCATGGGGAGAGAGATTGTCGGCCCTTTTAGGATCCCTGAAGGGGTAAAGATGAACTCCATAATGTATGTTGAGTTTCTCAAACAGCACTTGCTTCCATGGTTCAAGAAGAAGAACCGTGCATTCCGCAGCAAGATCATTTTCATGCATGATAATGCCCCGTCTCATGCTGCACATAACACATCTGCATCTCTGGCTGCTATGGGCATAAAAGGGGACAAACTTATGGTGTGGCCCCCATGCTCCCCTGACCTCAACCCCATTGAGAACCTCTGGAGCATCATCAAAAGGAGTGTCTATGATGGCGGGAGGCAGTTCACATCTAAGCAACAGCTCTGGGAGGGTATTCTGTCCTCATGCAAAACAATTGAAGCAGAAACCATCCAAAACCTGACAAATTCAATGGACGAGAGAGTTCAGAAGCTCCTTTCGAACAAGCGGTCCTATGTGCAAATGTAACATCACCTAGAATAAAGTTTTGAGTTGAAAACTGTTTGATTTCAGTGTGTAATAACCTGCTAATGCTTAGAATTTCAAAAAAGACCATTTTTTTGTTCTTTATTAAAATTAAAAGGTTGAAAACTCTGCTGTGCATAATAATTTGGAACATGCATTTTGAGTGCAGTTTGAGTGTTTTATTTTTTTAAATATACTGTTATCATAGGCAGTTTGTACAAAAACCTTTCAATTGTACTCTAATAGTTATTTGACTGGAAAATTACAATGACTGCAATTCATATAGGTAATTTGGGAAAATCTGAGAAAATAATATTTGCATAATAATTTGGAACACAGTGTATACAGACCACAAAGTATGGCAGTATCAGCGATCAAGCAGACAAGGGCTGGAGAGAGCAGGAGAGACGTTAGAAAGACGCTCGAGAGAGAGAGAGCAGGAGAGACGCTAGAAAGACGCTCGAGAGAAAGAGCAGGAGAGATGCTCGAGATCAGGAGAGACGCTCGAGAGAGAGAGAGAGCAGGAGAGACGCTAGAAAGACGCTCGAGAGAGAGAGCAGGAGAGATGCTCGAGATCAGGAGAGACGCTCGAGAGAGAGAGCAGGAGAGACGCTCAAGAGAGAGAGCAGGAGAGACGCTCGAGAGAGAGAGCAGGAGAGACGCTCGAGAGAGAGAGAGCAGGAGAGACGCTCGAGAGAGAGAGCAGGAGAGACGCTAGAAAGACGCTCGAGAGAGAGAGAGCAGGAGAGACGCTCGAGAGAGAGAGAGAGAGAGCAGGAGAGACGCTCAAGATCAGGAGAGACGCTCGAGAGAGAGAGCAGGAGAGACGCTCGAGAGAGAGCAGGAGGGACGCTAGAGAGAGAGAGCAGGAGAGACGCTCGAGAGAGAGAGAGCAGGAGAGACGCTCGAGAGAGAGAGAGCAGGAGAGACGCTCGAGAGAGAGCAGGAGAGACGCTCGAGAGAGAGAGAGCAGGAGAGACGCTAGAAAGACGCTCGAGAGAGAGAGAGCAGGAGAGACGCTCGAGAGAGAGAGCAGGAGAGACGCTCGAGAGAGAGCAGGAGAGACGCTCGAGAGAGAGAGCAGGAGAGACGCTCGAGAGAGAGAGAGCAGGAGAGACGCTCGAGAGAGAGAGAGCAGGAGAGACGCTTGAGAGAGAGAGCGCAGGAGAGACGCTCGAGAGAGAGAGCAGGAGAGACGCTCGAGAGAGAGAGAGCAGGAGAGACGCTCGAGAGAGAGAGACAGAGCAGGAGAGACGCTCGAGAGAGAGAGCAGGAGAAACGTTCGAGAGAGAGAGCAGGAGAGACGCTCGAGAGAGAGAGCAGGAGAGACGCTCGAGAGAGAGAGCAGGAGAGGCGCTCGAGAGAGAGAGAGAGCAGGAGAGACGCTCGAGAGAGAGAGCAGGAGAGACGCTCGAGAGAGAGAGAGAGCAGGAGAGACGCTCGAGAGAGAGAGCAGGAGAGACGCTCGAGAGAGAGAGAGCAGGAGAGATGCTCGAGAGAGAGAGAGCAGGAGAGACGCTAGAGAGAGAGAGACGCTCGAGAGAGAGAGAGCAGGAGAGACGCTCAAGAGAGAGAGAGCAGGAGAGACGCTCGAGAGAGAGAGAGACGCTCGAGAGATTGAGCAGGAGAGAAGCTCGAGAGAGAGAGCAGGAGAGACGCTCGAGAGAGAGCAGGAGAGACGCTCGAGAGAGAGCAGGAGAGACGCTCGAGAGAGAGAGCAGGAGAGACGCTCGAGAGAGAGAGAGCAGGAGAGATGCAAGAGAGAGAGAGACGCTTGAGAGAAAGAGCAGGAGAGAAGCTCGAGAGAGAGAGCAGGAGAGAAGCTCGAGAGAGAGAGCAGGAGAGACGCGAGAGAGAGAGCAGGAGAGACGCTCGAGAGAGAGCAGGAGAGACGCTCGAGAGAGAGAGCAGGAGAGACGCTCGAGAGAGAGAGCAGGAGAGACACTCGAGAGAGAGCAGGAGAGACGCTCGAGAGAGAGAGAGCAGGAGAGACGCTCGAGAGAGAGAGCAGGAGAGACGCTCGAGAGAGAGAGCAGGAGAGACGCTCGAGAGAGAGAGCAGGAGAGACGCTCGAGAGAGAGAGAGCAGGAGAGACGCTCGAGAGAAAGAGCAGGAGAGAAGCTAGAGAGAGAGAGCAGGAGAGACGCTCGAGAGAGAGCAGGAGAGATGCTCGAGAGAGAGAGCAGGAGAGACGCTCGAGAGAGAGAGCAGGAGAGACGCTCGATAGAAAGCAGGAGCAACTGTCAATCACTTCATCACTATATGACTCAGTAATGATACCTATAGCATATTACTCAGGGTGACAACATGGCAGGTCACAGAGTTACTTTCATGATCTAGATTTGCTAAATTGGAGACATATCATGATACAGAGCCCATGTCCATGACTTATGTCAGCTCCAAAGTGAAATATGTATTGAAAAAAATTAAAAAAAATTATATATATACACACACATATACATACACTGCTCAAAAAAATAAAGGGAACACTCAAATAACACATCCTAGATCTGAATGAATGAAATATTCTCATTGAATACTTTGTTCTGTACAAAGCTGAATGTGCTGACAACAAAATCACATAAAAATCATCAATGGAAATCAAATTTATTAACTAATGGAGGCCTGGATTTGGAGCCACCCCCAAAATTAAAGTGGAAAAACACACTACAGGCTGATCCAACTTTGATGTAATGTCCTTAAAACAAGTCAAAATGAGGTTCAGTATTGTGTGCGGCCTCCACGTGCCTGTATGACCTCCCTACAACGCCTGGGCATGCTCCTGATGAGGTGGTCTCCTGTGGGATCTCCTCCCAGACCTGGACTAAATCATCCGCCAACTTCTGGAAAGTCTATGGTGCAACGTGACGTTGGTGGATGGAGCGAGACATGATGTCCCAGATGTGCTCAATCGGATTCAGGTCTGGGGAACGGGTGGGACAGTCCATAGCTTCAATGCCTTCATCTTGCAGGAACTGCTGACACACTCCAGCCACATGAGGTCTGGCATTGTCCTGCATTAGGAGGAACCCAGGGCCAACCGCACCAGCATATGGTCTCACAAGGGGTCTGAGGATCTCATCTCGGTACCTAATGGCAGTCAGGCTACGTCTGGCGAGCACATGGAGGGCTGTGCGGCCCTCCAAAGAAATGCCACTCCACACCATTACTGACCCACTGCCAAACCGGTCATGCTGAAGGATGTTGCAGGCAGCAGATCGCTCTCCGCGGCGTCTCCAGACTCTGTCATGTCTGTCACATGTGCTCAGTGTGAACCTGCTTTCATCTGTGAAGAGCACAGGGCGCCAGTGGCGACTTTGCCAATCCTGGTGTTCTGTGGCAAATGCCAAGCGTCCTGCACAATGTTGGGATGTGATCACAACCCCCATCTGTGGACGTCGGGCCTTCATACCACCCTCATGGAGTCGGTTTCTAACCGTTTGTGCAGACACATGAACATTTGTGGCCTGCTGGAGGTCATTTTGCAGGGCTCTGTCAGTGCTCCCCCTGTTCCTCCTTGCACAAAGGCGGAGGTAGCGGTACTGCTGCTGGGTTGTTGCCCTCCTACGGCCCCCTCCTTGTCTCCTGGTGTACTGGCCTGTCTCCTGGTAGCACCTCCAGCCTCTGGACACTACGCTGACAGACACAGCAAACCTTCTTGCCACAGCTCGCACTGATGTGCCATCCTGGATGAGCTGCACTACCTGAGCAACTTCTGTGGGTTGTAGAGTCCGTCTCATGCTACCACGAGTGTGAAAGCATAACCAACATTCAAAAGTGACCAAAACATCTGCCAGAAAGCATTGGTACTGAGATGTGGTCTGTGGTCCCCACCTGCAGAATCAATCCTTTGAGGGTGTCTTGATAATTGCCAATAATTTCCATCTATTGTCTATTCCATTTGCACAACAGCATGTGAAATTTATTGTCAATCAGTGTCATTTCCTAAGTGGACAGTTTGATGCACTTGGAGTTATATTCTGTTGTTTAAGTGTTCCCTTTATTTTTTTGAGCAGTGTATATATACAGTACAGACCAAAAGGTGGACACACCTTCTCATTTAAAGATTTATCTGTATTTTCATGACTAAGAAAATTGTACATTCACACTGAAGGCATCAAAACTATGAATTAACACATGTGGAATTATATACTTAACAAAAACGTGTGAAACAACTGAAAATATGTCTTATATTCTAGGTTCTTCAAAGTAGCCACCTTTTGCTTTGATGGCTGCTTTGCACACTCTTGGCATTCTCTTGATGAGCTTCAAGAGGTAGTCACCGGAAATGGTTTTCACTTCACAGGTGTGCCCAGTCAGGTTTAATAAGTGGGATTTCTTGCCTTATAAATGGGGTTGGGACCATCACTTGTGTTGTGCAGAAGTCTGGTGGATACACAGCTGATAGTCCTACTGAATAGACTGTTAGATGCTTTTTTCTTGCCATCATACAAATTCTAAGTAAAGAAAAACGAGTGGCCATCATTACTTTAAGAAATGAAGGTCAGTCAGTCCGAAAAATTGTGAAAACTTTGAAAGCGTCCCCAAGTGCAGTTGCAAAAACCATCAAGCGCTACAAAGAAACTGTCTCACATGAGGACTGCCCCAGGAAAGGAAGACCAAGAGTCACCTCTGCTTCTGAGGATAAGTTTATCCAAGTCACCAGCCTCAGAAATCGCAGGTTAACAGCAGCTCAGATTAGAGACCAGGTCAATGCCACACAGAGTTCTAGCAGCAGAAACATCTCTTCAACAACTGTTAAGAGGAGACTTTGTGCAGCAGGCCTTCATGGTAAAATAGCTGCTAGGAAACCACTGCTAAGGACAGGCAACAAGCAGAAGAGACTTGTTTGGGCTAAAGAACACAAGGAATGGACATTAGACCAGTGGAAATCTGTGCTTTGGTCTGATGAGTCCAAATTTGAGATCTTTGGTTCCAACCACCGTGTCTTTGTGCGATGCATAAAAGGTGAACGGATGGACTCTACATGCCTGGTTCACACAGTGAAGCATGGAGGAGGAGGAGTGATGGTGTGGGGGTGCTTTGCTGGTGACACTGTTGGAGATTTATTCAAAATTGAAGGCATACTGAACCAGCATGGCTACCACAGCATCTGGCAGCGGCATGCTATTCCATCCGGTTTGCGTTTAGTTGGACCATCATTTATTTTTCAAAAGAACAATGACCCCAAACACACCTCCAGGCTGTGTAAGGGCTATTTGACCAAGAAGGCGAGTGATGGGGTGCTACGCCAGATGACCTGGCCTCCACAGTCACCAGACCTGAACCCAATCGAGATGGTTTGGGGTGAGCTGGACCGCCGAGTGAAGGCAAAAGGGCCTACAAGTGCTAAGCATCTCCGGGAACTCCTTCAAGATTGTTGGAAGACCATTTCCAGTGACTACCACTTGAAGCGCATCAAGAGAATGCCAAGAGTGTGCAAAGCAGTCATCAAAGCAAAAGGTGGCTACTTTGAAGAACCTAGAATATAAGACATATTTTCAGTTGTTTCACACTTTTTTGTTAAGTATATATTTCCACATGTGTTAATTCATAGTTTTGATGCCTTCAGTGTGAATGTACAATTTTCATAGTCATGAAAATACATAAAAAATCTTTAAATGAGGTGTGTCCAAACTTTTGGTCTGTACTGTACATACACACACACACACACACACACACACACACACACACACACACACACACACACACACATATATATATACATACACGCCCGCAGTAGGGAAAATAAGTATTTGATACACTGCCGATTTTGCAAGCTTTCCCACCTACAAAGAATGGAGAGGTCTGTCATTTTTATCATAGGTACACTTCAACTGTGAGAGACAGAATCTAAAAATAAAATCCAAAAAAAAAATCACATTGTATGATTGTTAAATAATTAAATCGCATTTCATTGCATGAAATAAGTATTTGATCACCTACCAACCAGCAAGAAATCTCGCTCTCACAGACCTGTTAGTTTTTCTTTCAGAAGCCCTCCTACTCTGCACTCCTCACCTGTATTTATTGTACCTGTTTGAACTCGTTACCTGTATAAAAGACACCTGTCCACACACTCAATCAATCACACTCCAACCTATCCACCATGGTTAAGACCAAAGAGCTATCTAAGGACACCAGGGACAAAATTGTAGACCTGCTCCAGGCTGGGATTGGCTACAGGACAATATGCAAGCAGCTTGGTGAGAAAGCAACAACTGTTGGCACAATTATTAGAAAACGGAAGAAACACAAGATGACTGTCAATCTTCCTCGGTCTGGGGCTCCATGCAAGATCTCGACCCGTGGGATAAGGATGATTCTGAGAAAGGTCAGGAATCAGCCCAGAACTACACAGGAGGACCTGGTCAATGACCTGAAGAGAGCCGAGACTACAGTCTCAAACATTACCATTAGTAACACACTATGCCGTCATGGATTAAACTCCTGCAGGGCACGCAAGGTCCCCTGCTCACGCCAGCACATGTCCAGGCCCGTTTGAAGTTCGCCATTGACCATCTGGGTGATCCAGAGGAGGCATGGGAGAGGGTCATGTGGTCAGATGAGACCAAAATAGAACTTTTTGGTATCAACTCCACTTGACGTGTTTGGAGAAAGAAGAAGGATGAGTACAACCCCAAGAACACCGTCCCAACTGAGAAGCATGCTGGGGAAACCTTATACTTTGGGGGTGCTTTTCTGCAAAGGGGACAGGACAACTGCACCCAGCAACAGTCCCGAAACTTGAAAGATCTGGAGAAGATCTGTATGGAGGAGTGGTCCAAAATTCCTGCTGCAGTGTCTGCAAACTTGGTCAAGAACTACAGGAAACGTCTGACCTCTGTAATTGCAAACAAAGGTTTCCGTACCAAATATTAAGATCTGTTTTTCTATTGTATCAAATAATTAATTTGCATAATTGCATGAAATAAGTATGTAAAAATTATAAAATGTTATTTTCTGTTTTTTATTTTTAGATTCTGTCTCTCACAGGTGAAGTGTACCTACGATAAAAATTACAGCCCTCTCCATTCTTTGTAGGTGGGAAAACTTGCAAAATCGTCAGTGTATCCAATACTTATTTTCCCCACTGTATATACTTTGTTCCTAAAAAAGAAAAAACCCACCGGTCTTCTATGTGAACATAACAAAGACTATAACTAAAAATCTTATATATTAAAAAAAAAAACTAAAACAAGGTTGACCACATTTTCTTATGGTATTTTTATCTGAAACTTCCTTGGAAAATTCACTGGAAATATCAGAAATGTCTGAAGTGGGGACCTCAATGTAAGACCCCCACCCATTAGATGTAAGGTGGCTCCCAAACCTCACGTGTCGATGCAGCACAGCCATCTGCAGCCACATTTTACGTAGAGCACACGCAGAACTGGGTCATTAACACATACATTAATCCTTTCATTTCGTTCTCCTTTGCTGAAGATGTGTTTGACAAAGACCTCATCTACCAAAATAAAGAGGTGTATTCCCTATGAAGTAACAATACCGTGGCATCTCTTCTTCCCAGGTCCTCTGCGTTGTGTCAATCTTCTGGAAATGTGTGGATACATTGACAACTGGCCACTGCCAGGCCCCTGGTCGTAGTGATTATGCCTACTGTCCAAACTGATTAGACATGGACAAGGAGTAAGGTAACACCCCATTGTCAATTAGATGTAAGGCTATGTTCACACTAGGCGTTTTTTCACTACACATTACTTTCAATGGGTGAAATACACTGAAAGAAGTGACGTGCTCTATTCAGCAAAAAACAATGCAAATCACAAAATATTGATCATACAAAAACCAGGGTGTGAGCATGAGATTTCTGAAATCTCATAGACTTTGCTTGTACTGTAAAACACAGCTGAAAATTTGCATTAAAAAAACGCTGAAAAAAACGCGATGTGTGAACATAGCCTTCAAAGGCACTGCACAGTGGTCTGAAACACAAATTCTGCACATTTGTGATTTTATAGGGTTTATAAGATTACTAAAACAGACGTGTCAGGAGACCACACAGATCCACTTTATAAAAACAAAAACACCTCAGTCATTGAAAGGTTAAATTACAACATTCCTAAGTCCAGCGCTCAAAATCTCCCAAGTCTCCTTACATTATGTAGTAAAGGACAGGTGACATTGGGGCCTTGCTTGTCCACCAGGTGATGTCTTATCGGTGGAAAGACTGTGATGAGAGGTTTGTCTTGAGGAAATTGTGGCGGAAGTAAACTGCAATAAAAACAAAGTATTAGAGCAAGACGCGGGATACATGACTGCAGCCTACAGAAACGTGACAGGTCCGGGGAAAATACCCAACAGCCTCATCTCATCTCAATGGAAAATCCATTTAGGTGGCACGTAGCGTAAGGCATAAAGGGACGTCAGCACCTTGACATATGATCGTAATGGTGTTATAAGAGATCTGATGAGTCCATCATGACAAATCTAGTGTGGAAAACATATGCAAATCCGTCTGGAAGTGCACTGGGGCGTATCACTGCACTTAGACAGCTCCTTTCAAGTGCACGGACACGCCCCTCTGCACTCCCACACCAATCTGCAGACACTCCATTTCCTTTTGACTGGCACATCGGAGCTCTGCAAAAAAAAAAAGGATAATTTTTCTGGGGAGGGACAATCGACGATACTGTTCTACGACTACTTCCATATGTAAAAGGAAGCTGAGAGGACCCTATAAGCCTCCATATTGATTTAAAGTGATTTCTTATTAGTAGCAATTAAACAACTTGCATTAATACACATCATCTATAGTGACGTCATGAGCCGCCAAGCAACATCATTTAATGGCTCCAGTGCTACAAGACATGACTATGGATGACAAGTCATTGTAGGGTACCGATTACACGCGGTGGGGTCTATCAACAGCATGGGACAAAGATATTCTAGAAGTACCTAATATGGTCTGCTTTCTTTAAGGGGTTGCCCACTACCTTGATATTGATCACTTACCCATTGGATAGGTCATTAATATGGAATCAGTGGGGGCAGGGGTGGATTAAGAGTAGTAAGGGCCCCGGGCAGTTTAGAAGGCGCGCCCCCCCCCCACACCTGATTTATCACGTGACATGTCACATGATCCCCTGTGATAGATCATGTGATAGTTCACGGGAAATTAATTTGGCATAATATTAATTGTGCTGCCTCATCTGAGAGCAGCACAATATTTGGGCAGATACCCTGATTCCAGCGATGTGTCACTTTTTCAGCTGCTTGTTGTCATTTTGAGAAAATCACCGTTTTATCTGCTGCAGATCTAGCAGCTCTCTGAATGCTGCGCTCTGTATAGCCCCGCCCACACCACTGATTGGCAGCTTTCTGCCCATGCTCAGTGTACACAGAAATCTACTGATCAGTGATGGGGGTGGGGTCCTACAGAACTTACTAGTCATCTAGTGATAATTACCTTCTGACAAATCAATGATTTTATCAAAACAACACTAAGCAGCCCAGTAAGTGACACATTACTGGAATCAGTGCCTCTAACCCTACATTATGCTGCTCTCAGATTAGGTGGCAAAAACCTGATGACAGATTCCCTTTAAAGGAGCTGTAAAGACAAAAAAGTTTGTATTAAAAAAAATACAAGCCATTTGTGAAATTAACTTTTTTTCATTGTTAATTCACATTAGACTGTATCTTCAACACTTTTGTCAGCAGGTCTTATTACAGACTCTGAATAGGGCAGCTCTCTCCCTCTCCCTCAGCAGAAAGTCACAGCATGGTTAAAAAACGGGATCTTTTATGATTTTCTCATAATAAATAAAAAAGGACATGCAAGTCCTCCAAACTATTTTCCGTTTCTGTATAGGGGAGGTCCTAAATCTTTCTTGTTCTTTAGTTGATCACATGTCAAAAAGGCAAAGCATTTACTATGAACTCGCCTAAAAAAATATACACTTGGAGAGTAATATCATCATCTGCATGTAAATATTCCTTGACTCTAAGGGCTCGCTCACACTGTCGTATAACACGGCCGAATGCTATGTGATGTTTTATCGGATAGGACTCGGCCCTATGTTATACTATGGGATAGTGCGATTATTGGCATGAGAAAATAATCTCATTCGATATTCGGACCATGTGCACCCATACAAGTCTATGGGTGCACGTAAAACATTAGACTGCACTCGGATGTCATCCAAGTGCAGTCCGATGAACACTCACAGAGACTATGGAGAAGATGGAGAAATTAAGTTCTCCATCTTCTCCATATCTGTGCTGCGAGAGAATCGGATCACACTCAGTTGAAGCTCTGACAGAGTTTGAGCCCAGTGTCATTAGCATAATTGGCCCTATTCTCTTGCATGAGAGAATATATGGCTTAGTGAGTGGACCCTAAAACTGAATAGTAGTGACGGACAGGAACCTCACAAGCGGGATCCATGTAGCTCTCAGATGTCATGTAGGTAGGGCTTCATTCCATGGAGTAGGGCTTAATTCCAATGTAAATAAAAAAAAATGGACTTCAAATAAAAATTAAATGAACACAAAAAGCACTAATTGAATTATTTTTTTCATATTTATGTTTGCAGCCCCTTTAAAAACCCTTTGAGGACCAAGGCACATATATGTCCCATAGTTTTAAACTGGAAAAAAATTTGATTGAATAAAATGTAAGGTCCTTGAAGGTTTAAGTAGGTCATAAATTCATATGAATACTTGCTCATACAATTGCACATGCCAAATGAAGAAGAGCAGAATCAAA
>NW_027363299.1:595000-657500 GCF_046119375.1 Phyllobates terribilis | reverse complement strand
CTACTGATAAAACAAAGATTTTATCAAAACACCAGCAAGCAGCCCAGAAAGTGACACATCGCTGGAATCAGGGTCTCTGTCTCTACATCATGCTGCTCTCGGAATATATGGCAAAAACCTAGTGACAGATTCCCTTTAAGCTCTCATCTCTAGTGATCAGGACCCTAGAATTTTCTTCTGAGGTGGGTTTCCCTTTAGCTCTGCACCTACCTAGCGTCACTGCATGGCTGCGGAAATAAAAAAATAAAAAAATAAATCTTTCTGAATTCTGAAGAGAAGGAGCAGTTGTGGAGTGTCAATGTGGCACCCCAGGGGTCTGGTTTCCACAGTAATGTAATGTTATGTCTGAGAGCAGGTGGGAGGTCCTTTGGTCAGGGATCCTGTGCATGCCACACCTCCTGCCCAGTCTTGGGAGGGGAAGAACTTCCCCTATGTAAACCTGGGGCTGAAGCAGGGTTAGTCAGTCAAGGAGAGTAGAGAAAGAGAAGCAGCATAGGAAGAAACAGCAGAAGCTCAGTGGGAGCAATACTACTACAAGCCAGGGGCTGGCAGCTGCAGAGCTCGCCCTGACTGAG
Organism: Phyllobates terribilis; assembly: GCF_046119375.1. Lineage (NCBI taxonomy): Eukaryota > Metazoa > Chordata > Amphibia > Anura > Dendrobatidae > Phyllobates > Phyllobates terribilis. Next base: position 656,925 of record NW_027363299.1, on the reverse strand, counting down.
AAGATTTCTTACCGGACCCGGCGTCCGAGGCTGTGGGGACTAACTCTGACCCAGCAGCAGAAGCCGACCGGCAGGGGATTTCAGGTCCTCAGGCCCAGAAACCCGAAGGCACGGTCACACGCGTGGGACCAGCACCGCCATCGTGGAGCGGAAGCCATTAGAAGGCCCCGAGTCACCGGCCATACGGGTGAGCACCACACGGTACACTCAGGGACGTGGGCTACTTATATCCGCTTCTAGCAAGGTAGCCAGAAGAGTACAGTCAGTTTGGGAGGCCTACAACTCCGCCTGGCCAGGGGAGATCCCATCTGCTCAAGGACTGACCAGGCCCCGTTCGCTAGCAAGTACTCCGGGAGGGTCTATCGTTGTTACCAGTAAAGACCCTGAATTACACCGCACCGTCTCTGAGTGGTTCCTGCTACCCCCATCATCCACATCTGCTGCCCTGAGGCCATACCCCTCCCGTTGGGGGTTATACCATCTACGCTGCACCATCCATCCACCGGCCTCAGCGGACTGTCCTGCAGCGGCAGCTCCATAGCTGCATTCAACGGGTGGCGTAGTCGTACACATCTACCGCTGATACATCGCCGCTCAGTTTGACTCCCTGGGCACGGACCGGGTCCCCGCCACGAGACTACAACCCTCAAGCGATCCGGCTCCGGGTAAGCTCCCGCGTGCGCAACGCAGCGCGACACAGGCCCAGGGGCGCGTCAACTTTGGCGTAGTCGGCAGGATTTCGTGCCCGCAACCACCGGGTACTGCGTGCCTGAAAAAGAGACTTTTCAAACTTACCTGTGGTGAAGATTCCCGCCATCCGGCGCCATCTTCAGCCTTCTTCCCGCCATCGGTGAAGTTTCCCGCCATCCGGCGCCATCTTCTGCCTTCTTCCCGCCATCCGTGGAGTTTTCCCGCCATTGGACGCCATCTTGAGGACGCCGCGCGGGAAGAAGAGGGGCGTGGACTCCGAAAGCGCGCGAGAACTGAAGCCCCGCCTCACGTCCGGACGTTGCGTAAGGTCCTGGAAGGAGCCCAGCAGACGCCGACGTCACAGGAGCGCGACGGAAGGTCCTCAACCCTGACGATCCACTGCGGAGCCGCGGCCTACGGAAGAGGATCATCACAAGGTAGGCCACGGTTCACTAGGGGGGAGGAAGATGTCGGATACGGAGGAGAGCTTCACTGCCTCAACCCCCGCCAGCGCTACCGCTGCTGCAGTTATGCCCTTCACCATGCCCTATATCCCGGGAGCAGCTTGGCTACCCCAGTACTCAGGGGAGTCACATACCCTGCATGACTTTAGAGAAAAGCTGGATAGCCTCTTCCAGGTGTACCCCCTCACAGAAGAGCAAAAAGTGAGCATCCTGGTGGCCCAACTAACCGGGGCAGCCAAAAGGGAAGTAAAATCCTGGCCACCTGGGAGGAAGACTGTCGCAGGGATACTAACCCGGCTGAAGGACACCTTTGATACCCGCACCTCAGCCGAGATTAAGCTTAGATTCTACGGGTGCAAGCAGCGAGCGCATGAGAGTATAAGGGACTATGCACTAAACCTACAAGAGGCCCTGAGGGCCATTAAGCAGACCGACCCTGATGGAGTGGGAAACGAGGACAGGCTGTTGACCGAACAGTTTATAGAGGGACTGTATTGTAATACCCACCGAACCCAGTTGCGGGCAATGGCCTTACAGGATCCCCATCTGGGCTTTGCACAGTTCAAGGACAGAGCCATCCGGGTGCTCCGAGAACCGGCACCGGGTGGCGTTGTGACCCACAAGCGCCCTGCTATCACTTACCACCAGGAGGCGGCGCCCTTGTCGGCAGGGCCTGTGGGAGCTGATGCGCAGGCTTTGGACAATGACCCGGCTCCAGACCTACACCATCAGGTCCAAGAGCTAGCTAAGAGCGTTGCTGCGCTAACCCGAACTGTGCAGTCTTTACAGGCTTCCACCCCAGGGAAGATCCAGCTGGCATCCGGACCGGAGGACATCCCGTGGCGTCGACCAAGGAGGACCCCACCGGCCAGAGGAAGACCCAGTGACCGATACAGCGAGGACGGACGACCCATCTGCCGCCGCTGCAATCAACCCGGACATATGGCAAGGTACTGTTCTTTAAACGGGCACAACCTGGGGTAGAGGGCCAACCCCCAGGAAAAAGATCACCAGGCCCATCGAACTGGCGCGACAGATATGTGGGAGGACGTCCAGTCTTGCCTGTGGTACTGGATGGCATTCCCATGAGTGCCCTACTGGACACCGGGTCACAGGTCACCACCATCCCGTACGTGCTCTTTAAGCAGTACTGGAATGACTCGGATATTACCCGCTACCCTGACGACGACTTGAGTATCATCGCCAGCAATGGCCAGCCCGTGCCACAGATCGGATTTAAAGAGGTGACCATCAAAATCGGTAGAGTCGAACTGGCAGCACAGGGACTGATCATTGTAGATATTGACAAACATGAGAGTCACCCAAAAATAACTCTAGGAACTAATGTAATTGAAAATTGTCTTGCAGAGGTGATTTTCCTTTTACAGCAGGTTGCCAAGAACGCCAGCTCCGGCGAGCAGCGGGTGCTCCAGAAAGAGATCCAGGCACTGATGCGACGGCAACAGGTGGAACTCTCCGGCGGTGAGATTGGTAGCGTAAGAATGTGTGACCCTTTTCCTATTGCCATGCCCCCAAAAAGTGAAATGATGATTTGGTGCCGGGCAGCTATTGGTCTGAGAGGTAGAGATTACCAGGCAATGGTAGAACCAGTTTACTCGGACAGTAGGCCCACCATTTTGACAGCACGGGGGGTGGTTGATGTACGCCATGGGAGGGTGCCCGTTCGCATAATAAATATCGGGGAGAGGGAAGTGTACCTGCCCCGGTATGCCACGCTAGCCAAATTATATACCATTAACCAAAATTCTATACAATCTGTGGAACCCTTGCCTCCATCTCACCCGGAGGAAGGTAACGGCTCTAAGAAAAACATGGAGGACTGGTGTCAGCAACTACATCTGGGTACTGACTCCACTCCCGCACACCAGAAACAAGGAGTCTATCGGGTGGTTCAAGAGTACGAGAGAGTGTTCAGTAAACACCGGTTAGACTTCGGGCGAGTCAAGGGGGTAGAACACCACATCCCCACGGGAGACCATCCTCCTATAAAAGAGAGGTATCGACCCGTACCCCCTGCCCACTACCAACACGCCAAGGGGATGCTTAGAGACATGAAGGAGGCTGGGGTGATCAGGGATAGCTGTAGCCCCTGGGCAGCTCCACTAGTCTTAGTCAGAAAAAAAGACAACACCATGAGGATGTGTGTAGATTACCGGAAAATCAACCGTATCACACACAAGGATGCGTACCCCTTGCCAAGGATAGAGGAGTCATTGGCTGCTTTAAGATCTGCTAACTTCTTCTCTACCTTGGATCTCACTAGCGGGTACTGGCAGGTTCCTGTAGCAGAGGCGGACCGGGAGAAGACCGCATTCACCACCCCGATGGGACTTAGCGAGTTCACCTGCATGCCGTTCGGACTCTGCAACGCACCAGGAACCTTCCAACGACTAATGGAGTGTTGTCTGGGCCACAGAAACTTCGAGACGGTCCTGTTGTACCTGGACGATGTCATCGTATATTCCAAGACGTATGAGGACCACCTGAAACACCTGGCGGAAGTGTTCGAGGCTCTGGCGAGTTACGGCCTAAAGGTGAAACCCTCCAAGTGTCACCTCCTGAAACCAAAGGTGCAGTACCTGGGACACGTGGTGAGCGCTGACGGAGTGGCTCCCGACCCTGATAAGATCACCGCAATTAAGGAATGGCCAAGCCCCTCCAGCGTAAAAGAAGTGCGGCAGTTCCTCGGGTTGGTAGGCTACTACAGAAGGTTTATTCCCGGTTTCACCAAAAAGGCAGCACCTATGCAGGACCTCCTGATAGGCCAGTCCCGGAAGGCCAAGAACCAGAAGCCGCCCTTCAAATGGGAGGAGCTGGAAGAAGAGTCCTTCCGCCAGCTGAAGATGGCCCTCACGGGGGACGAAATCCTGGCGTACCCGGATTATAGCCAGCCCTTTATCCTCTACACCGACGCCAGTAACATCGGGCTAGGAGCCGTACTGTCCCAGATCCAGCAGGGGAAGGAACGAGTAATCGCCTACGCCAGCCGAAAACTGCGACCCACCGAAAGGAACCCCGAGAATTACAGCTCATTTAAGCTAGAGATCCTGGCCGTAGTATGGGCAGTCACCGAGCGCTTTAAGCATTACCTCGCTTCTTCCCGGTTCACCGTGTACACGGATAACAACCCGTTGACACACCTGGACACGGCAAGACTCGGTGCCCTGGAGCAGAGGTGGATGGCCCGTCTGTCCAACTACGAGTTCACAATCAAATACCGGGCCGGACGCTCCAATACCAACGCGGATGCCCTGTCCAGGATGCCCAACCTGCCGGACGAAGGAGAAGATCCGGAGGGACTGGAAGAAGTTGAACTCCCTGCGTTCCACCGTCATGGGACTATCCAGTATTCCCACCGGGTAAGGAGTAAGCAGGCTGTTACGTTGAACCCCTTACCTCACTACAACTGGGCGGAAACGCAAGACAGCGACCCTGCCGTCCGACTGGTGAAGGAGATGCTGACTCGCCCGGAGGCTTGCCTTGAACCAGACGCTCCGGAGGAAGCCAAACAACTATGGGCAGAGAAGAGTCGACTGTTCCTTTACAAGGGGAAGCTGTGCCGCAGAATGGTTAACTCCCGGACGCATGAACTACTCTGGCAAGTAGTAGTGCCACAAAGAGACGCAGCCATGGTGATGGAGGCATACCACGACGGAGCTGGACACTTCGGGTGGAAGAAGCTGGAGTTCCTGCTGCGCGAGCGATTCCACTGGGTAGGCATGAGGGGAACCATTGAGAAGTGGTGCAGAGACTGTGGCCCGTGCAACCTGAGAAGGAAGGACCGCGCCAGCCAGAAGACTCCCCTGCAGTCCATCGTCACCCGGCAACCGTTGGAACTGGTAGCCTTGGATCATGTAAAACTGACCCCAAGCAGAAGTGGCTACGTCTACGCGTTAACCATCGTGGATCATTACTCCCGGTTTCTGGTTGTCGTCCCCGTCAAGGACTTAACGGCTCAAACAGCAGCTAGAGCCTTCCAGCAGCACTTTTGCCGTCCACACGGGTACCCGGACCGAGTGCTGACGGACCAGGGACCTGCCTTTGAAGCGGAGGTCTTCCAGGAATTCTGCAATCTGTATGGCTGCCGGAAGATAAGGACGACACCCTACCATCCGCAAACTAATGGACTTTGTGAGAAAATGAACCAGGTGGTAATGGATCTTCTAAAAACGTTGCCCCTGGAAGAACGCAGTCTGTGGCCTGAGAAGTTGCCCGATCTGGTGGACCTATACAACCACATCCCGGTAGGTTCCACCAACTGTACCCCGGCTTACCTAATGAGGGCAAGACCTGGTAAGTTACCTGTTGACCTGGAAATGGGAGTCCTGACACCCGAGGACACTTCACCAGAAACAGACTGGGACACAGAGAGGCAGCAGCAGTACCGGAGAGTACAGGAGAGCGTGGAGCGAAGTCTCTGTCAGGCTAGGGAAAGACAAGAGAAAACTTACAACCAGTATGCTCCCGCTGTTCCCCTGGTACCCGGAGAGCAGGTCTTGAAGAGGAAGAGACGGCTCCACAAGTTGGACGACCAGTGGGAGAAGGACCCATACACCGTACTGCCCTCAAGCCACGAGAACCCGAAGGTTTGTACCATCAGTAAAGACGGAGGGGAAACCACAGCCATTGTATCCCGGGACCACCTGAAGAAGTGTCCCGAACAACTGAGGAACCCTGAAGAGGAACAAGAAGACCATCGACCCGTAGAGGAAAGGGAAGATATGGTTAGTACTGTGCTCGGGGACTTCCCTCGGTCTTGGACTCAAGTCAATGGTGCAGTTGTGGTACCCGTACTCACCTTCCTCCAACCAGCATCCCAAGCACCTACGGAGCAACAGGTAGAGCTGGAAGAACAGCCGGTCCAGGAGGCAGAAGACTCCACACAAGCAGAACAGGAGGATCAACCCTCTGCTTATAGTGAGCCTGCCGTACCCCTAGTGAGACAAAGAGCCGGTAGACAGCTGCCCAGTTTACCCTTGACAGCTCCTACACCCTGTAGTTCAGGGCCAGACAGTCAGCTCCGTAGGTCCACTAGGGCCACTAGAGGCCAGTTACCCGCACGCTGGAGGATTTGAAGTGTATAAATTGTTTTATTTATGTTTACCTGTGTATTGTTGCTTGTGTATAATTTTGTGTTTCCAGTTACTTTTAGGAATCCTTGGTGGATTACCGGGAATCCTTGTACATAGTTGGAACGTAACCCAGGATGGACTAGAGACTGTTAAGGACTCGGGGTAGGACAGACCCCTACCTGGTTACGTCTCCCTGTTTTGGTGAAATGGACACCTTGCTTTTCTTCAAAACTGCACCCGGTTGCGGGCACGCCGTAACCATCGTTATGTGTTTTCTTATTGTATTATTATTGTTTATATCTTGTTATGTTTTTCTAAAATATGTTTAGTCCCGGAGTACTAAATTTTACTAGGGGGGAATGTGGCACCCCAGGGGTCTGGTTTCCACAGTAATGTAATGTTATGTCTGAGAGCAGGTGGGAGGTCCTTTGGTCAGGGATCCTGTGCATGCCACACCTCCTGCCCAGTCTTGGGAGGGGAAGAACTTCCCCTATGTAAACCCGGGGCTGAAGCAGGGTTAGTCAGTCAAGGAGAGTAGAGACAGAGAAGCAGCATAGGAAGAAACAGCAGAAGCTCAGTGGGAGCAATACTACTACAAGCCAGGGGCTGGCAGCTGCAGAGCTCGCCCTGACTGAGAAGATTTCTTACCGGACCCGGCGTCCGAGGCTGTGGGGACTAACTCTGACCCAGCAGCAGAAGCCGACCGGCAGGGGATTTCAGGTCCTCAGGCCCAGAAACCCGAAGGCACGGTCACACGCGTGGGACCAGCACCGCCATCGTGGAGCGGAAGCCATTAGAAGGCCCCGAGTCACCGGCCATACGGGTGAGCACCACACGGTACACTCAGGGACGTGGGCTACTTATATCCGCTTCTAGCAAGGTAGCCAGAAGAGTACAGTCAGTTTGGGAGGCCTACAACTCCGCCTGGCCAGGGGAGATCCCATCTGCTCAAGGACTGACCAGGCCCCGTTCGCTAGCAAGTACTCCGGGAGGGTCTATCGTTGTTACCAGTAAAGACCCTGAATTACACCGCACCGTCTCTGAGTGGTTCCTGCTACCCCCATCATCCACATCTGCTGCCCTGAGGCCATACCCCTCCCGTTGGGGGTTATACCATCTACGCTGCACCATCCATCCACCGGCCTCAGCGGACTGTCCTGCAGCGGCAGCTCCATAGCTGCATTCAACGGGTGGCGTAGTCGTACACATCTACCGCTGATACATCGCCGCTCAGTTTGACTCCCTGGGCACGGACCGGGTCCCCGCCACGAGACTACAACCCTCAAGCGATCCGGCTCCGGGTAAGCTCCCGCGTGCGCAACGCAGCGCGACACAGGCCCAGGGGCGCGTCATCTATATAATAGATGTAGAGAAGTGGGATGACGGCGGCCTGTGCTGAGCATTGCCCGGCTGATCGGGTGATGACTGATGGGTCACATGAATGAGTTATTACAGCAGAAACCGCACCCGTCCTGATAACTATTCCTGCAAGGAACCGGCCGTCCCTAACCCTGCAGCTACATAATAGAGATGCAAAGAAACAAGGAGAAAGAAAGGATGCAATGACAGGGATCACCAAGGAATAGCAAAAATATAGAATTTTATTAAAGACTAAACATACAAGACATGTTAAAAAAAACAACTAAAAAGCAACAATTGCCCCAATGAATAACAAAACCATTGCAAGGTACTGATATGGTTAATCCTCACATATATATGCCCAACTAGTCACAGAAAATCTGAATATATGACTACAGACTGCCCACCACAATATAATAAAGAGCAAGGCAGCAGCAAAGTATCTATTCACAAAGGCATTAATATCCAAATAAGCCTATAAAAATAGTGCCCATTATATAACCCCACAATGAAACCTGCCGCTGACACAATCGCCCCAAATGTGAAACAATACAATTGGATTGCTAAAAGAGCAAGCTAACGCTGTTAGGTCGGGCAGTAGAAAAAAATGATGTAACTACACCTGAACCATCAGGCAACCTACAGAAATGTGCATGGAGGATGTTGTTTTTACATAAGAGTTATGTATACAGAAAAGCTATATGTCCTATACAGGAAAAGTGTGGGATGAGGAGCTTACAAGACCACTAAAGTAAGACATTCACAAGCTCCTTCTGTATACTCCCTGGTGCCGGGGGTCCGACCCCACTGATCTTACACTGAGAATGTATGGAACTCCTGTAATGTCACCCTTCTTTTCTACAATGTAATCAAGGCATATTTATATGTCTGAACAAGACTTGTATCGACCCATAAAAGAAAAGAGCCCCAGCTCCACCATACTGAATCCCTGCACAGCGACGCTATCAGCCGTGCAGGGGCACAACGCAGCTGCCGTCACTTATATAATGGCCGAATGTGCAGGGGAAAGCCACAACGGACCTCATTGTTCTGAAGGCTGCAGCGTATCCGAGCTATATGTGATACTACTCTGACATAGGGAAAGGGACAAAAACCCTTCAAATAGCAGGGAGTGACGTCTGATTAATATTTAGATTTGTATTGAACATAAAACCACAATCTTAGGACCATTACATACATTACCAGACTACTTTATAGATGATCAATTGCCAGCACAAGTTATATTACGCCCAAAATATCTCTGCAGCACCACCAAATTGCTGTATGAAAAATATGAGGAGTTATAGAAGTGTATTATCTGTACAGGTCCATATATCAGCCACTATTATGTGAAATATGTAATAAAATACACTATTATACATTATTAATGTTCTGTCCCTTTAACATTCTGTCACCATGGTAACGACAGTCATACTCAGCCAATAGGATTGCTCGGTTTGAATTTGAAAAAAAAAAAAACCTCCTATGTGGTCAGTTTGTTCCATCTCATCTGAGTGTGAAGACAGACACCTGCGATCAGCGAGAGATTCTAGGTATAAGACGTGATATAATCTAATGGACGGAGCCACATCCCATCACACGCACTCAGCGACCACAACTGACAGGAATCAGCCCATTTACCAGAGGAGAAGTCATTATTCCCCAACACATGATACGCTGAGACACCAGTGGGGGGCGCCACACTCATCACATCTCCCATCTGGAAGGATCCAGCGATCACTTCTAATGGGGGTCACTGCCCTTTTTTGGTGATTGCTGGAGTTTCCCGCGGTCGGACCCCACTGATCTATCAGTCGTCACCGAGCCCAGGGATAAGGGGATGACTTGTTCCATCTGATAATTCCCCTTTAATGAAGCTCAGATACAGAACAGTAAATATCCTACACATTTCCCAATTTGCCCTTTCCCCAGCAGAGCCACCGAATTATTTATAGCCAATGTTTCTAAGACCAAAGAAATATCAGCCAATCCCCAAACCCTCTGCTGACGCCTCCTGAGGTTTTATAGATTTTGGATACATTTCTACAAGAGAAGATATCAGCGGACACCATGGGGATGGAGTATTCTGCCAGCGTTGGACCCGGTAGTATCCATCACTCACTCACCGTTCTCTATACTCTTGTTACATGGGTCTCTGGGGTTTTCATTAAACAGACTCATCTGTGGGGACATTTTCTTTCCTTTAATGCATATACTTGGTGGTAAATATTTTTCTGAGTTTTATTGAAAATTGTGCACAGTTTGCCTCCTGTACCCTCTGTGCTGTACTGTCTATTGCTGGCTGCAGAACTAGTTAACTGAGAATCCATCAGTGAGCTCCTTCTGACAGTCTTAACATACATACGTCCTCTTTGTACGGTGAGGATTGCTCCTAATATCTGGTTGTGTTTTCTGCAGATTACATCAGTCCTGAGGAACAGCTGAGGAGACTGGCATATTGTGTGAAGTTTCTCCCTTCTCCCCTCTACAAGAAGGAGGTCAGTGAGACGACTCAGGGCAACGCTACGGCCTCTTCTATAAGGTAGCTGTGTATTCGGATCTTCCTTGTAGCCTCCTAACTTCATCTCTTCTCTTCCAGCGCCTTATGCCGACCAACCCCATTGCCCAAAGAAGATGCATCGAAGAGTATAAAGCCAGGGAGAAAAGGAAGAGGGAAGAAAGGCGCAAGGAACTAAAAGAACGGCGCAAGTACCTGGATGAAGAGGAAGAAGAGGAAGAAGAGAAGGAAGAAGAGGAGAAAGCAGCAAAGAAGATAAAGCTGGACATCATGGATTTAAGACAGAAGACACTAAAAGAACTGTGCGCCTACCTGGATGAAGAGGAAGAAGAGGAAGAAGAGAAAGAAGAGAAAGAAGAGAAAGCAAAGAAGATGAAACTCCACATCAAGATCCCTAGGGGGAAGTGACGGCCAAAGGCCAGAAAAGAAGACAACCGATCCCAACAACAAGAAGGAAGAAGGAGAACCAGACCAACTTCCGCCAGTACATCAACCGGTATTTGAGAGGAAAGAGGAACATCATGTGGACCATCCTGCTGGAACCTCTCTGCCGATAACATCACATACGGCAATACCGGCTGGTAAGTATCAGACCACCAAATAACAGCAGGATAGTGTAATATAGTGGTAGTGTATCAGTATTAGTGTAATAAGAGTAATAATACTAGTGATAATAGTAAGAAATAAATAAAATAGTAATAAAATAACAGTAGTAATAGTAGTAGGTAGAATAGCAGTGTGATCCAGGGTCCAAGGACTGATCGCCTTTTCTCGGGGTCAAGAAGGAATTTTTCCCCTGTGACACAAATTGGCTGAAGGTGTCCAGGGGTTTTTGCCTTCTTCTGGATCAATACTGTAGTTATAGGGTAGTATTAGTAGTGATAGGAAAGAATAATAATAATGTAAAAATATAGCAGGTTATTAATAATAAGAAGAATATTAAATAGCTATATTTATAAAAATAAAAACATAAATTAAAATAACTCCAGTAGTACAATAAGTAATATATTAATTATACAACTAATAATAACATTATTAGGTTTGATCCAGGGTCCTAGGACTGATCGCCTTTTCTCGGGGTCAAGAAGGAATTTTTCCTCAGTGACACAAATTGGCTGAAGGTGTCCAGGGGTTTTTGCCTTCTTCTGGATCAATACTGTAGTTATAGGGTAGTATTAGTAGTGATAGGAAAGAATAATAATAATGTAAAAATATAGCAGGTTATTAATAATAAGAAGAATATTAAATAGCTATATTTATAAAAATAAAAACATAAATTAAAATAACTCCAGTAGTACAATAAGTAATATATTAATTATACAACTAATAATAACATTATTAGGTTTGATCCAGGGTCCTAGGACTGATCGCCTTTTCTCGGGGTCAAGAAGGAATTTTTCCCCTGTGACACAAATTGGCTGAAGGTGTCCAGGGGTTTTTGCCTTCTTCTGGATCAATACTGTAGTTATAGGGTAGTATTAGTAGTGATAGGAAAGAATAATAATAATGTAAAAATATAGCAGGTTATTAATAATAAGAAGAATATTAAATAGCTATATTTATAAAAATAAAAACATAAATTAAAATAACTCCAGTAGTACAATAAGTAATATATTAATTATACAACTAATAATAACATTATTAGGTTTGATCCAGGGTCCTAGGACTGATCGCCTTTTCTCGGGGTCAAGAAGGAATTTTTCCTCAGTGACACAAATTGGCTGAAGGTGTCCTGGGGTTTTTGCCTTCTTCTGGATCAACACTCTAGGTATAGGGTAGTATTAGTAGTGATAGGAAAGTAGAATAATACTGTAATAAGATAGCAGGATGTTAATAATAGTAAGAATATAAAAATAATTATAGTGTTGTTTTGATTATTTTAAGTAGTTATAGAAAAGTTAGAATAGCAAAGTAATAAGATAGCAGGACATAAATAATATATAATCTATAAAAAGTACAAAAACCTAAATTAAAATACTAATAACTGCAGTAGCAGTACAATTAGTTGTGTAATATTAATAAGAATTATTAATAACTAGTAATAACATTATTAGATTTGATCCAGGGTCCTAGGACTGATCGCCTTTTCTCGGGGTCAAGAAGGAATTTTTCCCCTGTGACACAAATTGGCTGAAGGTGTCCTGGGGTTTTTGCCTTCTTCTGGATCAACACTAAGTATAGGGATTTTAGTAATACCATTATCATAAACACAAGAGTAATAAAAAATTATAAAACTAATTAAAAAATGAATTATAACAGGTACAATTGATTGCATTAGTACAGTAATAATAAACATTAAAAATGGTGGTCCCAGTTAGTAAGTTAGTGTAGTGTTAGTGTAGGGACCCATCTGAAGAGGTCGCCTTGATGGTGGCAGATGGGCTCGCACAATTTGCTCAAAGTGTGCGCTAAGAACCTCATATTTCTATGTACAGGAGATCTAGCAGTAATACCATTCAGGAGATAGGTATTTGTGTACACACATTTTGTTATATACTTTTGCGCCGCACACAGGGCAGGTATACAGGTACAGGATGCTCATATGTAGTGAGAGTGTTGCAGTAATATTATAACTGGGCCTTAAGGGTAAAATGTTGATAACTACAGGTCCTGGAAACACATCAGAAACTAGAACCTGTAAGTAACTGGTTCCCTGCTAGTGATTAATATGTAAAGGGCAGTCTGGTACCAGGACCCGCGTTATAGGACACATTATCATCAGGCAGGTGCAGTCAGGACTCTTACAAGATCTGCGGCAGTCGTGTGGCGGTATAACACAGTCCCGCTCCTGCCTCAGGCGCCAGCAGTGGAGCCAACCCTGATCCTGGCAGCTTAACCCCTTATATGACACAGTCAGTGGCTTTCACAGCATTTAGGCACTTAAGACCGGAGAGGGAGGCGCGATCATGGTGCCGATGAGTTTCTATGGCAGCCGAGATCTAACAATGGACCCCATGACGGCCATCTTACTGCTCTTATTAGTCCCGGCTGAGGAGAGGTCTATGAGGACACCGGTCAGAGTTATGTCGCCTGCTCTGCAGCTATTAGAAATATCTAGGGCTGATTAGTTTGCTATCTGTAAATCGGATCTAGCCCTGCCCCCCCCAGCAGCACTGGGCTACCACTGGTGTGATCAGGGCTATTGGGCTCCTAGATTGGGCAGAGGAGCTCAGTCTTCAGCAGGAGCTGGCTGAGGAGAGCGGAGCGACTTGCATGGGGCTGCTGCACAAGAAGCAGCTCACAAGGTGGAGATTTATCCGGAGACGTGGTACCCGGGCTGTCATCTGCTTTGCAGGCTGCATAGTCGCTGCCTCCTAGGACCCGAACTTCACCCCTAACAGGCACAGCAGAGCTCGGACAGCTGCAAGTGCCGGAGAGTGGCTGATTAGTGACTGCTGTGTCTCCTGCACTCAGATAAGAGCGGTACAGAGCGGGGGCTCAGTAATGGTGAATACGGGAAGTGTCCACCCCTCACATGCCCTATATGTGGCCCCCAGAGGTAAAGTCTTCCCTGTACCCAGCGTCTCCTCCCGCCTTCACTGCTGGCGTGCGCCATTGCTTAGAGGGGATGTCTGAAGATAACAAGTTACATACATAGTAACATAGTTTTTAAGGTTGAAGGAAGACTAAGTCCATCTAGTTCAACCCATAGCCTAACATGTTGATCCAGAGGAAGGCAAAAAAAAACCCTGTGGCAAACACTAAGCTCCACATTGGGGAAAAAAATTCCTTCCCGACTCCATACGACAATCAGACTAGTTCCCTGGATCAACGCCCTATCATGGAATCTAGTTTTTGCAACCTGTAATATTATACTTTTCAAGAAAGGAATCCATGCCCTTCTTAAATTTTATTAGTGAATCACTCATTACAACATCATGAGGCAGAGAGCTCCATAGTCTCACTGCTCTTACAGTAAAGAATCCCCGTCTGTGATTATGATTAAACCTTCTTTCCTCCAGACGTAGAAGATGCCCCCTTGTCCCCGTCTCTGGCCTCAGAGTAAAAAGATCAGTAGAAAGGTCTTTGTACTGTCCCCTCATATACTTGTACATAGTAATAAGATCACCCCTAAGCCTTCGTTTTTCCACAGTAAATAACCCCAAGTGTAATAACCTGTCTTGGTATTGCAGACCCCCCAGTCCTCTAATAACCTTGGTCGCTCTTCTCTGCACCCGCTCTAGTTCAGCTATGTCTTTCTTATACACCGGAGACCAGAACTGTACACAGTATTCTAAGTGTGGTCGCACTAATGACTTGTATAGAGGTAAAATTATCTTCTCCTCATGAGCATCTATGCCTCTTTTAACGCATCCCATTATTTTATTTGCCTTTGCAGCAGCTGCCTGACACTGGCCACTAAACATGAGCTTGTCGTCCACCAATACACCCAGGTCTTTTTCAGTGACAGATTTATCCAGTGTTTTACAATTAAGCATATAATTATACATTTTATTTCCTCTGCCCAAGTGCATTACCTTACATTTATCCCCATTAAAGCTCATTTGCCATTTATCAGCCCAAGCTTCTAGTTTACATAGATCCTCCTGTAATATAAAATTGTCCTCCTCTGTATTGATTACCCTGCAGAGTTTAGTGTCATCTGCAAATATTGAAATAGTACTCTGTATGCCCCCTACAAGGTCATTAATAAATATGTTAAAAAGAAGGGGGCCCAATACTGACCCCTGTGGTACCCCACTGTTAAATGAGACCTAGTCTGAGTGTTTTCCATTAATAACCACCCTTTGTTTCCTATCACTGAACCAATTCTTAACCCACATACATATATTTTCCCCTATCCCCATTGTTCTCATTTTATGTATCAACCTTTTGTGTGGAACCGTATCAAAAGCTTTTGAAAAGTCCATATACACAACATCCACTGCATTTCCTTGGTCCAGTCCAGAACTTGCCTCCTCATAAAAATTGATCAGATTAGTCTGACAGGAATGGTCCCTTGTAAACCCATGTTGATATTGGGTCATGAGGCTATTCTTCTTCAGATACTCTATTATAGAATCTCTTAGGAAACCCTCCAGGATTTTTCCCACAGTAGAGGTTAAGCTTACCGGCCTATAATTTCCAAGTTCGGTTTCTGTCCCCTTTTTGAATATTGGCACCACATTTGCTATACGCCAGTCCTGTGGTACAGACCCTGTTATTATGGAATCTTTAAAGATTAAAAATAATGGTCTATCTATGACATTACTTAATTCCTGCAGTACTCGCGGGTGTATCCCATCCGGGCCTGGGGATTTGTCAACTTTAGTTATCACTTATCCACAGGCTCAGTGATCACTTACTGATCGTGGGGTCTGACCACTGCGAACCATCGTCTGATCGGGAAGGAACGGAAAGTCAGGGAACAACTGCAGCTCCATTCATTCTCTATGGGGCTCTGGAAAAAGCCGAGCTCAGCACTTGGATGCCACATAAGGAATGAATGGAGCAGATCCTGGAGTAATAACATGTCCTCCTCAGCTTTCTGTCTGTGTAAGTGGCTCAGCCCTCGTCTCCCCTTCTGTTCCCAACTTCTCTTTTGTTCCCTATGGACTTTCTCTCAGTCCTCTGCAGCCATTATGTGTGTAGACAACTTCAAAAAGAAAAAGTAGCAGAACATCAGTCATCTAATAATCCACGATATTCAGGGGGGAAAACAAAACGGTGATGTTCTTACACAGTCGCCTCCTCTTGAGCTGATGAAGATGTCGGTGGCAGCACATTGCGGTTTGTGTTCTCTGCCTGAATATCGCGGATTATGTGACGTCCTGCAGCTTCTCATCATCCATGTTGGGCTGTTGGACGACGTGTGGACGTGTTAACTCTCGCCTGGACACACTGACTGTCTCATCGGGAGCTGCTTCCACTCGCACACTTACTACCCCGGCGCCGCCGCTGCACAGCAATACCATAGCATCCCTTCCTGGTCCCCGTCTCTCCGCCCCGCCTCGTTTTGGCGGAGATCCCGGTCAGGCACAGGGCTTCACTAACCAGTGCACTCTGCACTTCGAACTTTTGGCACATCAGTTTTCCACCGACTGAGCCAAAGTAGCCTTCATCATGTCCCATCTCACGGGGGAGGCGCTGGCTTGGCTAAATCCTCTATGGGAGAGAGGAGATTCCCTGGTGTCCAACCTGCCAGCCTTTCTCACGGCTTTCCGGAAAGTCTTCGATGAACCAGGACGGAAGACCTCATCCGCCTCATCTCTGCTATGCCTCCGTCAAGGAAGTCTCACCGTGGGCCAATATGCCATACGGTTCCGTACCCTTGCTTCGGAGCTTGCCTGGGATAACGACGCCCTGGTGTCCGTCTTCTGGGAGAGTCTGTCCGGCCGTATTAAAGATGAACTCGCCGGTCGGGACATTCCTACCACTCTCGACGACTTAATAACACTCGCCACCCGGATTGACATCCGGTTCCAGGAGCGCACCAAAGAGGTCACCCGTGAGAGGAGGTTTCCACGCCTTGCCCCTACCTTTCAGAAACCCGTCACTTCCTCCGTTCCTCCTCAGGCGCACTCACCCGAGCCTATGCAGGTCGACCAGACCAAGATGGTCAAAACCCGTCAAGAATTACGCCGTGCCGAGGGGAGCTGCTTCTACTGTGGCAGTAAGGAGCACCGGATCCGTTCCTGCCCGGAGAGGTCGGGAAACACCTGTGTCTAGGATCGCTCAGAGAGGTCGTCCTAGACAAGAGTAAACCCTCTCCATCTCTGATGCTGTCGGTCTCTATCATCTGCGGGGAGAACAGTTTCTGTGAACTAGCTCAACTTGACTCTGGAGCTGCCGGAAATCTCATTTCTCTATCCCTGGTAGAGAAATACCACATTCCCACCAAACCCCTGGATGTACCCTTATCTGTCGCCTCCGTGGATGGGGGTCTCTTACCGCATCCCATTCAACTCATCACCGAATCCATAACTCTGCAGGTGGGAATGCTGCACTCTGAGAGCATCTTCTTCCATGTTCTGGCTGGACTCTCTCACGCCCTCTTGCTAGGCCTACCTTGGCTCCAGAAACATGCACCCATGCTTGATTGGCAGACCGGAGAAGTCCTTCGCTGGGGAGAGGACTGCCATAAGACTTGTTTAGTTCCCGTTCTTCCTGCCTGTCCTTCTCCTACCCCAGCCAATCTACCCGGCCTACAGGTTCCCTATTGGTCTTATGCGGATGTCTTTAATAAAAGAGCAGAGACATTACCCCCTCATAGACCATACGATTGCCCAATCGACCTGATACCTGGCGCTACTCCTCCCCGTGGGCGTTTTTACCCTTTGTCCGCTGCTGAGACCAGGTCCATGTCTGAATATATTGAGGAGAATCTGGCCCGGGGATTTATCCGGAAATCTACCTCCCCGGCGGGAGCAGGCTTCTTCTTCGTCAAAAAGAAAGACGGCTCACTCCGTCTAGACATTAGAAACGTATCGTCACATTTAATGTCGGAGGTGTAGATCACTTTAAGAGAATTTCCGTCCCGTCCTGTAATGAGCCATGTGAGCTCCTTGTCTGATCAGGATAACAGAGGGGTGGAATGTATTTGTACACATGACAGATTAGTTGTTGGCTTCTCGGGTTTGGGCTTTGGACGCTGTAGGCCTCGTCTTTACAATGTACTGCCTCCTCTCTGTTTACAGCCTGGGAAGACACATGATAAGTTCAGGTAATATGATCTGTAGGAAAAAAATGGGTGAAGCCGGACTGCGGGACTAAGTTTAGATCAAGTGCGTCAGTAACCTTTATCTCACCAAACAGGTCACAGTCGTTCACGTTCATTTCAGATCTCACATGTACAAATACACATGAATGAGCACGGTCATGCACTGTGGACTTGTGGCCTGAGGCCACGGCCCCACTATCAGTAATCAGTCAGTATTTTTTCTCAGGAGTGGGAGCCAAAACCAGGAGTGGGTGATAAATGCAGAATTGGTGACTTGTTTCTATTAGACCGTTTCTCTGATTGTTCCTCACCTGGTTTTGGCTCCCACTCCTGAGAAAAAATACTGACCGAATACTGATAGATAGTGTGGCCAATCATCAGCGTCAGGCCACAGCCCCACTAACAAGTCCACCGGTGCTCATATAAAGCCTTTTCAAAAGGGCCGATACAAAGTGTACCAAGATGGTTGCTTATTGTCGGCAGCACGTCCTGTTTACATGGGCAGATGAGATGACTATAAACAATCCAATCAGGCGATGGATGAGTCTTTTTCTAAATAATACATTGTTCCTGGTTAATAATATTTTTTTAGGACTTGGACCTCCTAAAATTAGGACTTTAAAAATCCTAAATATTTTCACCGTGATAGTGATGCTCATAGTCAGTCTCCTCTCATATGCCACAGCAATTCCAACAGTAAAGCGTTGTCCCATACACAAGAGTACTTCAGCCGAGTGTCTCTGTGTTCTCTATAAGAGAACCGCAGTCCTACATCTTTGGTGATAAGCTATCTCCAGGGAAACAGAAGGATCAATAGTTCAAAATCGGACATGTCGGACACTTTAGAGGTATTCTCATCTCCAAAATCCTATCCCAATATGTAGTAGGTGTAATAATATTAGCAAATACCTACAATTATAAATGTAGGATAGTTCTTCTGACTAGCTATGTCACTTACCCCATGTGCAGGGCATTGCAGTAGCTTAGGTATTCATTGTTACGACCACTAAGCGTAACTATGTGTGGTCGTAACCATGGATGCCTAAGCTACTGCAATGCCTTGCACATGGGGTAAGCAACATTGCTAATCAGAAGGACTATACTACATTTCTAATTGGAGGTATTTGCTAATATTATTATTACACCTACTACATATTGGGATAGGATCTTGGAGATAGGAATACCCCTTTAACTTCCCCAACAATCAGTTGTCTGGGCCCCCATACACATTTGAGTTTCAGCTGAATCTGTCAATATCGGTGGGATAGGTCAACATTAGTCTAATATGTATGGTGGGCCTTCAGTTAGATATTTTGGTTCTAATACAGCTAAATATACCAGTAGAGTTTATACAATGGGCTCTGTGCTGCTTTATAATGGTCACCCCAGAGTTTGAAGCCCCCATAGATCCCAGTATACCACACAATAGAACATTTGCTGCATTTTACAACAGTTTGGCTTTTGTAGATCCTTATTTCCATAAAGAATGGATGCAGCCAAATATCCCAGAATACTAAGAATTATTTAGGAATGGTTCCTTGAATAGTCAGGTATTTTCTTTTTTTCCTCGATGTCCTGGAAAGAGGTGAAGGCTCAGCAGGAGAAGCTCCGAGATGATCATTCCATCATAATGTGTCATTGTCGAGTCTTCAGATGTGGTCCTCTCCCCGCGTGGGGTTTTCCTTTTAGGAGGAAGCTTTATATTTACCACGTCAGTGTTATGCATTGTTACTTATTTTTATGTTATGTGAATGTTTTATACACGAGAACATTGACCACTGAGCCTTTATTATAGAATTCTCGGTAAAGCTACTAAATATAGCCTAATGATTGTTATAGCAGAAGATGGAGTCCCTCAAGTTTAAAGGCCCCATCTATGCTATATAAGTCTGACAGTTATTTTAGGTAAAAAAACAGCAAGCTGAAATGTTCCTTCTTGTATCAATAGCGTGTCCTTGCTAAAAAGATAACGTGATTCTCCCTGGCCAGATGTTTCTTCTTGTAGTAATAATGTGTTCTTGCAGAAAGATGAAATGACCTTGCTAACTAGATAAGTCTAATTAAATATTTTAAAGCATACAGAAACTAGTTTTTTTCACTTGTTCAGCTAAACTGTATAATCGAACCATATATGGCAAATCCGTTTCCTGCCTTTAGGGTGTATATTAGCCCTGTGTTTTGTAATAAAGTTTTTAGAGTATGTTTAGACACAAACATCCTGTCCTGTGTCTTCATTCTCTCCGAGCTCGTAATCCAAAGGATAGAAGACCCAAAATTCAGTGACGACAGCTGGCGCCTCGAACAGGGACCTTGAGTTAATCTACCCAAGGGTGCTCGACCGGTCCGAGACGTGGGACGAGTGAAGCTCTCTGTTGGTGATATATACAGTGCTGAGGTAAGAATAACTGTTATATTCTACCTAATTATATCACTGCATAGAAGAGACTCCCTCACCCCCGAGCGGTCGGCTCCCCAGGTAATTCAACAGATTGTTGTCTGGCTCAGGTCCCTTTGAACCAGTAGAATCCCTCAGATAAATTGACAGTCCTGCCTTCTATCCTTTGGAGAATTTAATGAAAGTATGGATCCGATGATTGTGTTGTGGATGTGTCCCGGGATTGATGTTTTTGGTCTGTTTTTCTGGTTGGCGTATAAGTCCTAGAGAGGCTAGTAGTGGAATGGTTCAGAAACCTTTGTGGCCCATTGTCTAAGTGACTGAGGAGTCTCTTCTAGGTGAGGAGAACCGAAAAAAATGGAGAACCGAAAAAAATGGGGAACCAAAATGCCAAGGAAGGCATTATAGCCAAAGACTTAGTGGTACGCAGAGAAGGGAAACAGGCACTGATTGGAATTGACAAAATATTGTGTAAAGCGGGAATGAATGAGAATGGAGAGATGAATGGAGAGAAATGGAAATCCTTCTTTAACTCCTATCATGGATGGTTGAAAGATAAGGGTCTGTTGAAGACAGTAGATGTATGGATGAATGCATGCGCTTATTTTGAAGGAAAGATTGAAGAATTAGGAGACGGACGTTACAGACTGACAAAAACTGGAATGACAGATTTTCCTCCCTGTCCGCTCCCGACGTCACCCCCACCCCAGTACCAGAATTCCCAGGAACCTAAATGTTGGGTTTGCCCCAGATGTGGACAACAGAACCCCTTGACAGTAGACATCTGTGTGGCATGTGGAGGACCGAGACCCCACCCAGCTAGTCTATTCCCAATGAGGACGGTAGTTGTGCCAGGAGCACCAGCAGCAGCAGGGGGGGATGCAGTGGTTCCAGGTCAGGAAGCTCGTACAATGTTAATGTATAGACCATGGAGTCCTTCAGAGCAGTTGGCACTGATCTCCCAGCTGCCAGATCCGTCCCAGTCCCCTATGGGTTTTGCTAGAATGATCACCACCATACAGGATACGTATCATGCCACTAGAATAGTGCAGGGGGTAATTAAGGGAAAATTGGCAGATGAAGCCCGCTATGATAGGTTGATAGATGAGACAAAAAAACAGTATGCCAATAGGACCGGACCCGTAGATGCAGAATCTAATGATGCAGCAGCTGGAGTCCTATTCGCAGCAGCGTTGGTAAAAGCATGTCAAGACAGGCAAGCAGAAAAGCAAGTTACACTAGAAGATAGAGTGCAGGGAAAGGAGGAAGATCCTAAGGATTATTTCTATGCACTAAAGAAAACCTGGTCAGAAATGGGGTTCAACCCCGGGAATAAGACTAGTGAGAGGGTATTAGCAAGTGCTTTCATGAATGGACTAAAGAAAGAGATTGCAGAGAAGGTAAAAGCAAGTAGACCGGACTGGAGATCAGTGAAGGCAGAAGATTTAGCTAGAATAGCTCAGGGGGCACAGCATGACATAGCGCAGGCAAAAAGAGCTGCCAGAATACATATAGTAGAGACGACCCCCAGAAACAACAGAGGCAGAGGACAGACTGAAGGAGAAGGACAGAGACTATGTGTCACGGGTGTGTTGCCACGAAGATCGTCACGAGTACACAGCCTGACTTCTCGCAGCTGACTTGTTGGTGCTTTGTGTCTCTCGGCAGTGAGGGAGTTAATTCTCTCTCTCTCTGGGCTAGATGAGGTCCAGCCTCGCCCAGCTGCAATCAATACTTCTGTAGTGAGACTCCTTCATATACCTGCTGGTCTGTTTGGGAGGTGTCGGTGAAAGCATTTCATTCAGACTGACAGAGCGGATCGTGGTGTTTGGAGTTGCTGAGATAAGTGTATTTGGAAGTGTTTTTCCCTTTCCTCGCTTTATCATTTATCTCCTTTCCCGTTGGTTTTCCCTCTGTTGTAGTTGAGTAGTTGTTTGTATGCAAGGTGGTTTTGGTTTTTCCCTTGTACTTTCTCGTTCGTCTAAGTATTGTGTTTGGGCATATTATGTCTTGTTCCCTTTGGTTGTGATCGGGGTCCTTCTCAGGACTAGATTACTGTGGTGCAGGGATCTTCAGGAGGTAGGGGTTACGCTGGCGGCCTGGACCTCTGTACCTTTAACAGTACCTCCAGGTTGAGGGATTAGTCAGGGCCCCAGCTTAGGGTCAGCTTAGGCCCCCTACCTCCAGTATACGGAGACAGCGTGACATTTTCACCGACCCAACTTAGTTTTTCTCCAGCTACCATGGATCCAGTAGCCGGTCTAGCTCGGCAATTGCAGAGTTTGTCCATGGAGCTGGCGGACGTTAGGTCCAAGGTTTGGCATCCTCAGGAGCAAGCCGGACCAGAACCTAAAGTAGCCCTCCCTGATAGGTTCACTGGGGGGCGGGACAAGTTTTTTGTTTTCCGGGAGGCATGCAAATTGTACTTTCGGCTGCGGCCTCGGTCATCGGGGAGTGAAGAACAAAGGGTGGGAATTGTCATCTCGCTCCTACAAGGGGACCCACAATCCTGGGCGTTCTCTCTTCCCCCGGGTTCCCCGGCTCTCCAGTCAGTGGATAGGTTTTTCGCTGCTCTGGGACTCGTATATGATGACCCAGATCGGATCTCCCTTGCTGAGTCTAAGTTACGTAGGATCCAGCAGGGAGATCGTCCGGCGGAGGAATTCTGTTCGGAGTTCCGTAGGTGGGCCACGGACACCCAGTGGAATGACCCGGCTCTTAGGAGCCAGTTTTGTCATGGTTTATCCGACAAATTACAGGATGTGTTGGCACAGTATGACTCTCCCGTGTCACTGGAAGCCGCTATGGCCCTTGCTATTCGCGTGGACAGACGGCTTCGGGAGAGGTGCGGGATAATTCTACCCCCTGTGATGACTCCACCTCCTACAAGGTCCCCTCATATGGTGGTTCCCCTGGTCAGTCCAGAGGAGCCTATGCAATTAGGAGGGACATCATTTCGGGGGAGGGGACCGGTGGTGCGCCATAAGGCAGGAAGGTGTTTCTTCTGCGGGAGAAAGGGACATTTTATTGGGGGGTGTCCATCCCGTCCCTTGCAGAGTGAAGAGTCGTCGGAAAACTGTTAATCCCAGGTTGTGTGGTGGACGGCAATCTGGGAGTAGGTATTTCGTCCCTAGGTTCGTCTCAGTTTCTCGTACCGGCGGAGGTGGTGGTGGGTACGAGAACTGAGAGGATATCTGTTCTTCTGGATAGTGGGGCCGGGGCTAATCTGGTTGATGCTCGGTTTGCCCGGGTCCAAGGTATGCGGTTGAGTGAGTTGGCTAAACCCATCCCCATATTCTCGATCGATGCCAGGCCTCTCGGTCAGGGAAGTTTTTTGCAAGCTGTGCATGACGTAAAACTTCAAGTGGGGGCAATACATAAAGAACTGTTGTCTTGCTACGTGTTGGAGGGTCTTCCCACTCCTATTGTGTTGGGCCTTCCTTGGTTAGCTAAGCATAACCCGGTTATTAATTGGCAAACCAGGGAGATAAGCCAATGGAGTAAATTCTGTAATAAAAACTGCATGAACACGGTCATTGGTGCGGTTACTCCTTGGGTCTTACCTCCATTTCTGGCGGACTTTGAGGATGTTTTCTCGGAGAAAGGGTGTCAGGAACTACCTCCTCATCGCGTGTATGACTGTTCTGTAAAACTGCTCCCTGAGGCCAAGTTACCTAAAGCTAGGTTGTATAACCTTTCTGGTCCTGAGAGGCAGGCCATGAAGGATTATATCTCAGAAAGTCTGGCTAAGGGGCATATTAGACCTTCATCTTCACCGGTGGCTGCGGGGTTCTTCTTTGTTAAGAAGAAAGATGGAGGCCTACGCCCTTGCCTGGATTTCCGTGAACTTAATCGGATTACGGTCCGAGATCCGTATCCGCTCCCACTTATTCCCGATCTCTTTAATCAGATCGTGGGCGCCAAATGGTTCTCTAAGTTGGATCTCAGGGGGGCGTACAATCTGATTAGGATGAAAGAGGGGGATGAGTGGAAGACGGCGTTTAACACTCCGGAGGGGCATTATGAGAACCTTGTCATGCCATTCGGTCTGACTAATGCCCCGGCGGTGTTTCAACACTTTGTTAATGACATCTTTCGCCGCCTGGTGGGACAGTTTGTTGTCATATATCTGGATGATATCTTAATTTACTCGCCGGATCTGGTGTCTCATCAGGAGCACGTTAGGCAGGTGTTACAGATCTTGCGGGATAATAAACTGTATGCCAAGTGGGAAAAGTGTGTGTTCGCCGTACAGGAACTCCAGTTTTTAGGCTTCCTGGTTTCAGCGTCCGGTTTTCGTATGGACCCTGGGAAAGTGCGGGCAGTTCTTGAGTGGGATCGGCCAGAGAACCTTAAGGCACTACAACGTTTCCTGGGGTTTGCTAATTATTACCGGAAGTTCATTCGTAATTTCTCGTCCATGGTTAAGCCTCTCACAGACATGACTAAAAAGGGGACGGATTTTTCTAGGTGGTCTGACAAGGCTTGTCAAGCATTCTCCTCGTTGAAAAAATGTTTTGCCTCGGCGCCCATACTCATTCAACCTGATGCGTCTCAGCCATTCATTGTAGAGGTAGACGCTTCCGAGGTAGGGGTGGGAGCAGTATTGTCACAGGGTTCGTCCCCTGGTAAGTGGCATCCGTGCGCCTTTTTCTCTAAAAAATTGTCGTCCGCTGAGAGGAATTACGATGTCGGCAATAGGGAACTCTTGGCCATTAAGTTAGCTTTTGAGGAGTGGCGCCATTTTTTGGAGGGGGCAGTTCATCCGGTCACCGTCATCACCGATCACAAGAACCTGCTATATCTGGAGTCCGCGAAACGTCTGAATCCCAGACAAGCTAGGTGGTCATTGTTTTTTACCAGGTTTAATTTTGTCGTTACATATCGTCCTGGGTCAAAAAATGTAAAGGCGGATGCCTTATCTCGTAGTTTCCCGGGGGCCGGGAATACGGACGACCCGATTCCTATCCTTCAGGAGGGGGTGGTGGTTTCGGCAGTATGCTCTGAGCTGGAGGAGGAGATATTGGAGGCTCAGGGGGACGCCCCTGTTGGACCTCCAGGGAGACTGTTTGTTCCAGATCAGTTGCGACAAAAGGTGATCGAGGCACACCATAACTCTGTTTTTGCAGGACACCCGGGGAGTAAAGCAACTGTGGATCTCCTCTCGCGTCGGTTTTGGTGGCCTAACTTACATAAGGAGGTGGTAACTTTTGTCGCGTCCTGTGGGGTTTGTGCGCGCTCTAAGACCTCACATACCCGTCCGTCTGGGGCCCTCTTACCTTTGAAGATCTCGGAGCGTCCTTGGACTCATCTGTCTATGGACTTTATTACGGACCTCCCTCCGTCTTCGGGTAAAACGGTCATACTCGTTGTAGTGGACAGGTTCAGCAAGATGGCACATTTTATCGCTCTTCCGGCTCTCCCTAATGCTAAAACTCTTGCGCAGGTGTTCATTGGGGAGATTGTGAGGCTTCACGGGGTACCCTCCGAGGTGGTGTCTGATCGGGGGTCTCAGTTTGTGTCTAAGTTCTGGAAGGCGTTTTGTGCACGGCGGGGGATGCAGTTGTCATTCTCTTCGGCTTTTCATCCTCAGACCAATGGTCAGACGGAACGTATGAACCAGAGCTTGGAGACATATCTCCGGTGTTTTGTGTCAGAGAACCAGGAGGACTGGGCTTCTTTCTTACCTCTGGCAGAGTTTGCTCTTAATAATAGGCGGAGCGAGTCCACTGGTAAGTCCCCGTTTTTTGGGGCATATGGTTTTCACCCCCAGTTTTGTACTTTCAGTAGGGGGGGCTCTTCGGGGGTTCCTGAGGAGGAACGATTTTCCTCATCACTCGCTTCAGTATGGAGAGGGGTGCTGAAGAATCTGAATACTATGGGGAACCGATACAAACGTATGGCTGATAGGAGGAGAGTGTCTGGTCCGGACCTAAGTGTGAACGATCGGGTATGGTTGTCTACCAGGAATATTAAACTTAAGGTTCCCTCCGGAAATTGGGTCCCAGGTTCATTGGGCCGTACAGAATCAGTTCTATTATTAATCCGGTGGCATTCCGTCTTGATCTCCCCCCTACGTTTAAAATTCACAACGTGTTTCACAGATCATTGCTTAAGAGGTATGTGGCGCCGGTGGTACTGTCACCTTTACCTCCCCCTCCAGTGGTTGTCAATGGTAACTTGGAGTTCCAGGTATCGAGGGTCATTGATTCACGCTTTAATCGCCGGTCCCTTCAGTACCTGGTTCATTGGAAGGGGTATGGTCCTGAGGAGAGGATGTGGGTTCCTGCGTCGGATATTAACGCAGACCGATTAGTTCGGGCCTTCCACACGACTCACCCGGATAAACATGGCCCTGAGGGTCCGGAGGCCCCTCGTAGAAGGGGGGGTACTGTCACGGGTGTGTTGCCACGAAGATCGTCACGAGTACACAGCCTGACTTCTCGCAGCTGACTTGTTGGTGCTTTGTGTCTCTCGGCAGTGAGGGAGTTAATTCTCTCTCTCTCTGGGCTAGATGAGGTCCAGCCTCGCCCAGCTGCAATCAATACTTCTGTAGTGAGACTCCTT
Organism: Phyllobates terribilis; assembly: GCF_046119375.1. NCBI lineage: Eukaryota > Metazoa > Chordata > Amphibia > Anura > Dendrobatidae > Phyllobates > Phyllobates terribilis. Next base: position 630,179 of record NW_027363299.1, on the reverse strand, counting down.
CATATACCTGCTGGTCTGTTTGGGAGGTGTCGGTGAAAGCATTTCATTCAGACTGACAGAGCGGATCGTGGTGTTTGGAGTTGCTGAGATAAGTGTATTTGGAAGTGTTTTTCCCTTTCCTCGCTTTATCATTTATCTCCTTTCCCGTTGGTTTTCCCTCTGTTGTAGTTGAGTAGTTGTTTGTATGCAAGGTGGTTTTGGTTTTTCCCTTGTACTGTCTCGTTCGTCTAAGTATTGTGTTTGGGCATATTATGTCTTGTTCCCTTTGGTTGTGATCGGGGTCCTTCTCAGGACTAGATTACTGTGGTGCAGGGATCTTCAGGAGGTAGGGGTTACGCTGGCGGCCTGGACCTCTGTACCTTTAACAGTACCTCCAGGTTGAGGGATTAGTCAGGGCCCCAGCTTAGGGTCAGCTTAGGCCCCCTACCTCCAGTATACGGAGACAGCGTGACACTATGTTACGGATGTAAAAAGCCAGGACATTTTAGAAAGAACTGTAGGACCAACCCGTATCCAAATGCTCAGAGTACGGGTCCTCCAGCCGACCAAACAACGCCCCCATAGGATGAGGGAAGCTTGCACATGAACCCCCTCATCTCCTTACCCCCAACTCCCAGTTGTATAGTGCAGGTGAACCTACCAGGGGGACATGAAATCGATTTCCAAGTAGATACGGGGGCCGACAATTCAGTAATTACGCAAGGTGATTGGCCATATACTGACACTGATTTTTCACATCATGTCATTGCCACCCCCTTCAATTCCCCGTCTGTCCTGCTTCCTGTCACTAAAAGAATTCCCCTGCAAATTCAAGGAGCTACTGTACATAGCCAGCTCATGGTATCGCCCCGAGGCCAATGTAACCTTTTGGGAAATGATGTGTTGTCCCAATTACAAGCACATATTGAGTATCATCCCGATGGCACTGTCACCATGACCCCAGGTTTAAAACCAAGTACCCTTTGCAAAATTATGTCACTAGATATTGCCAGCATAGAAGAGACAAATGAGTTTCCCCCGATATTGGAGCAGGCTGTACCACATGATTTTTGGGCCTCAGGCAAAACAGATGTTGGTAGGTTAAGAGTTCAACCAGTAATGGTGAAATTAAAACCAGGAGCCATCTTGCCTCAACAGAAGCAGTATCCCCTTAGCTCGGCTCAGGAGAATGCCATAGCCCAGCAGGTCCAAAAATTACTACAGAGAGGAGTCCTAGTCAAAACCCAGTCCCCTTGCAACACTCCCCTGTTCCCAGTAAAGAAAAAGAGCGTGCCAGGACAACCAGCCGCATATAGAATGGTCCATGACCTCCGGTTGGTTAACAAAGCCACAGAACTTCTAACACCAGTTGTGCCCAACCCGCATACTCTTCTGTCACAGATACCTTCTAATTCTCTTTGCTTTTCAGTGGTTTATTTGGCAAATGCATTTTTCAGTGTACCATTACATCCTGACTGCCAGTACCTGTTTGCTTTCACATTCCAGGGTAGTCAATATACATGGACAGTGTTGCCACAGGGTGCCCAGAATTCACCCACAATGTACACTGCAAGCCTGCAGGAAATACTGGAGGGATGGTCTGAACCACATATCGTTGTTCTGCAATATGTCGATGACCTGCTCATTTGTGCCCCCTCCAGGAAACAATGTCATAGTGCAACTATATCGCTTATGTTGTTTCTCTATCACGCTGGCTGCAAGGCATCGAAAGATAAGCTTCAGTTTTGTAAATCTTCAGTCACCTTTTTGGGACATTGCATTACACCAGGAGCTCGTCATTTAACAAATGCACGCAAACAAGCAGTACAGGCATTCACCGTCCCCATTAATGTTGCAGCTCTCAGAACTTTTCTTGGACTTGTTTCCTATTGCAGACAGTAGATTCATGCCATCTCTGTTTTAATGCAGCCCCTCTATGACTGTCTTACCCCAACACCTTTTGTACTAACATCAGAGGCAATAGACTGTTTTTATTCTCTCAAGAACCGTATTTTGGCCGCTCCAGCTTTGGGTACCCCTAATTATGAGCTCCCATTTACTCTGTACCTTCATGAACAAGCTGGACATGCAGCAGGAGTTTTAACTCAAACACACGGTGATAATCACAGACCTGTTGCCTACTTTCGTGGCAGATTGGATGCGGTAGCCAGAGGTGCACCATCCTGTGTACGTGCTCTGCATGCTGTTGGACTATTACTCCATAAATCCGCAGACATTGTTCTTGACCACCCACTCACCGTTCTAACACCTCATGATGTCTACACTATATTGAATCAAGTGCAACCCGCTCACCTCTCAGCAGCACGTCATCTCAGGTTACAATGTGCACTGTTAATGCCTCCCAATGTTTCTTTACAGAGGTGTACTACCCTGAATCCAGCAACTTTGTTACCTCTCTCGGATCTAAAGGAGGAGTCAGGTACTGTGCTTTTTAAGGAAGATCCAAGAGAGGAAGTTCCTCATGACTGTGTACAAATGATGGCACAAGAAACGGCAGGTTTACCTACTGGATTTGAACATGAATTACAAAATGCAGATTTTGAATTTTTTGTAGATGGATCCCGTCATCAGGACGAATCAGGTACCTTCCATACTGGATATGCAGTTGTCTCCCTCAATGCAGTAATCAAGGCAGAACCAATGCTCCCACACCAGTCGGCTCAAGAAGCTGAACTTAGGGCCCTAACCGAGGCCTGTAAACTAGCGGAAGGTAGTATTGTTAACATTTACACAGATTCTAGGTACGCATTCGGTATATCGCATGATTTTGGTCCAATATGGAAGTCAAGAGGTTTCCTGACGGCAGCAGGACACCCCATTAAGAATGCTGATGCGGTCCAGCAGTTAATTGATGCGCTACAACTACCTAAACAAGTAGCTGTCATAAAGGTAAGAGCACATACCAGACGCACCGACCAGGTAAGCAGAGGAAATGCGATGGCAGATGCAGCGGCAAAAACAGCAGCCTGTAAGCCGCAACAAGGGTCAACAGTACGTCAGTTAAGTGCCCCTAAAAACCCCTTTGTGTCGGAGGACATCTTATCCCAAATGCAGGCTCAGGCTCAAAAGGAGGAGGTTGATAAGTGGTTAAAGGAAGGTGCATGCCTGAATGAAGCAAATGGGGTATGGGGGAAAGGGACACGACGATGACTTCCAAGGGCACTGTACCCAGCAGCTGCCCAGATACTACATGGGCCGACACACCAATCTAAAACGGGTGTGATGAGTGTGATGCAGAAACATTGGGTGGCACCAGGATTCTCCACCTGTATTGAAAACCTGGTACAAGGGTGCATGATATGTGCTACATATAATCAGGGTAGAGTAGTTAAAACACCACCCAAACACACCCCCCGGCCCCTCTATCCATTCGAGAGACTGCAAATTGATTATATTCAGCTGCCAAAGTCAGGATCATGGGAATATGTGTTGGTTTGTATTGATTTGTTCTCAGGATGGCCAGAGGCTTTCCCGATTGCCAAAGCCACGGCTGCGGCAACCGCAAAGAAACTGCTTGCGGAGGTGGTCTGCAGGTATGGGGTACCAGAGGTAATTGAGAGTGACAGAGGTACACACTTCACAGGTGAAATAATGAATGAAGTCATGTCAGCTCTAGGAATTCAACAAGCATTCCATACCCCATATCACCCACAAAGTAGTGGTAAAGTGGAAAGACTGAATGGGACATTGAAATTAAAAATTCAGAAAGCCATGGCTGAGACAGGAAAACCATGGCCGGACTGTTTACCACTTGCTCTGTTTTCAGTAAGATACACGCCTAATAGAAAGACTGGACTCTCTCCATATGAGATATTGTTTGGCAACGTACCCAGCCTAGGGTGTTTCTATCCGCAAGCATTAGAAATGAACAACCATGTGCTAAGTTCCTATGTGAGGACTTTACACAAAAAGATTAAGCAAGTACATGATAATGTCTTCAGTTCTCTTCCAGATCCAGATCAAGACTCTAGCAGCCATACGCTGCAACCTGGAGACTGGGTGGTTATAAAAAGACACGTGAGGAAAAGCCTAGATCCACGGTTTGATGGACCCTTTCAAGTTCTGCTGACCACAAGCACAGCCGTTAAGTTAGAGGGAAAAGAGACCTGGATCCACGCGTCCCATTGCAAAAAGATACTAGGAGAACCAGCGGACAAAGACTGATGACATTGTTTATACTTACCTGCATCCTTGCGACCACAGGTGCATGGACTAGGTTAGGCACCATGGATGGAGACGACAATAGATTCATTAGACACCATCTTGCTCTAATCGATGGACTAAAGGAGCAAAACCAGACCATTGCTAATTGTTGGATATGTACACATGCCCCGGTGACGTCCACTAGCATACCCTTTCTCGCTGTCCCAGTCTCATGGGAAGAGATAAACTTTTGAGTGAACTGTTCAGATACTTTGGCCAATAATTCCACACAGAGATTTTCCTTTCTAAATCCCGCAAATTGGTTTAAAGGTATTGGTGGGTGGTTGGCTGGTATAGTACAAGCTATTTTACAGGTTTTGCTAATGTGTCTTGCGGTTTATTTGGTTTTTAAGCTTTTTTTAATGTGTATTCAGCGTTGTACTAAAAGAAAACATAGAAATTCGTATTGATAAATGAAGGAACAAAAGGATGGAATGTTATAGCAGAAGATGGAGTCCCTCAAGTTTAAAGGCCCCATCTATGCTATATAAGTCTGACAGTTATTTTAGGTAAAAAAACAGCAAGCTGAAATGTTCCTTCTTGTATCAATAGCGTGTCCTTGCTAAAAAGATAACGTGATTCTCCCTGGCCAGATGTTTCTTCTTGTAGCAATAATGTGTTCTTGCAGAAAGATGAAATGACCTTGCTAACTAGATAAGTCTAATTAAATATTTTAAAGCATACAGAAACTAGTTTTTTTCGCTTGTTCAGCTAAACTGTATAATCGAACCATATATGGCAAATCCGTTTCCTGCCTTTAGGGTGTATATTAGCCCTGTGTTTTGTAATAAAGTTTTTAGAGTATGTTTAGACACAAACATCCTGTCCTGTGTCTTCATTCTCTCCGAGCTCGTAATCCAAAGGATAGAAGACCCAAAATTCAGTGACATGATAATATACAATCACGTTTGTTGTACTTGCGGAATTTTATTCTAGTGGTTTCCTGCTTCCTGACTAATTGTGATTTAGATTAAATACTATCTGACCACGGTCACTTGTGAGGTCCGAGTACTATCTACGTCTTATACGAGTGTTGATCATGTTAAGGAATATATCAGCTAGAAATTTCTGTAATTATTAAAACCAGACATTTATATTCTTTTTTATCAATAGGTTTTTAATTTCTGATTGTCAAGATTTTTCTAATTGTATTCTCTCTAAATGATCAGGCGGCAATATTACCTGAGCTGATAAGCCTTACAGTGGATATATGGACCACTTTAGACTGTGGATGTTCACTGGGTTATAGGCATGCTCTCTGACCTGTGCAGAGGTCATTGTGCAGAGAGGGGGGAGAAGGTCAGCTGAGACCATCGCCTTTTGTGAATGGTGGATCCTGTATTATCTATATGACAAGATGTTACCTTTTATTTTAATCCTGTCTGTGATGATAATAAGATGGCTGCTGAGAATCTCTACAGAACAGGCAGGGTAAGCCAATGCTGAGACTTAATATGCATTTACACTGAAAGATTATAAACGAGAGCTGCTGAGAAGTGGAGTGTAAATAGGCTATAGGGTAAAACGAGAAAAAGACGGATTTTGGTAAGACCTTACCTGTAAAATCCTTTTCAGCGAAGGAAGGAAGGGAGACACAGATCCATTACTAGTGGGGGTAGGCGGAGCCCCACAGGATAGTTCACCTCAGATTTAGAAAAAGTGACAACCGGCCCCTCCAACTTAGGCTCCTCCTACTCCCATGTTCTCCAGTCCGTACACAAGCTAAGGAAGAGCAGACAACACCAGGGGAACAACACAACCCCTTCTGAAAATTCATAAATGTGAGAGAACAGGTTATGTATATAACAGCATGAAAACACACAGTCCCAGGCACTACTTACTGGACCTGACAACTGCGATGAGCTGGCAATGCTGGAACAGAGCCCTAGTGCGCCAACCCCAGACCAGATGACCGCCATCAGGAGGGAGTCGCGCCGCATCTAGAAAAACCATAATACACTTCTGCCATGGGAGGGTGCTGTGTCTCCCTTCCTTCCTTCGCTGAAAAGGATTTTACAGGTAAGGTCTTACCAAAATCCGTCTTTCAGCAGCAGAAGGGAAGGAAGGGAGACACAGATCCATTACTAGTGGGAAGTCCCAAAGCAGTCCAAAACTCAAGGGTGGGAAACAGTGGCAGGATCGCCAACACCCCAACAACTTAGGCAAGTGCGCAACAAGCGCCGAACAAAAAATAAAGAGATAACCTAAACCACTGCCGCCTGCAGGACCCTGCGTCCCAAGGCCGCATTGGCGGAAGCACTCACGTTCACTTTATAAAATTTAGTAAAAGTGTGAACGGAGCACCAGGTAGCCGCCCGGCAGAGCTGCGCTGCCGAAGCCCCCTGACGAAAAGCCCACGACGAACCAACAGCTCTCGTGGAATGAGCTTGAACCTTAACCGGACAAGGCTCGCCCTTGAGCCGGTACGCCTCCAGGATAGCCGAACATATCCACCGAGCTATAGTGTCCTTGGAAGCCCGCTGACCACGGCGACGACCAGCAGGAATCACAAACAGAGAATCCGATTTTCGAAACCCTTGCGTGATTGAAAGATAGAACTTCAATGCCCGCACCAAATCAAACGAGTGCAAGGCCCGCTCCTTCAGACTCTTTGGTTTCGGACAGAGGCAAGGCAACAGGATGTCCTGATTGAGGTGGAAAACGCGACACCACTTTAGGTAAAAAATCTCCACGGGTACGAAGCGCCACACGATCCGGGTGGAATTCCAAAAAAGGGGGCGAGCAAGACAGTGCCGCCAACTCCGAAACCCTTCTTAAAGAGGTGACCGCCACCAGGAAGGCCACCTTCCAAGAAAGCAAGTAAAGCGTAGCTGAATCCATAGGCTCAAACGGCCCATGCTGAAGAGCCTCCAAAACTAAATTGAGCCGCCAAGGAGCCACAACCGCCCTCCGAGGCGGAAACTGATGTGCAACCCCGCGAAAAAATGAACGCACATCCCTGCGTGAGGCAATAGCCTTCCGAAAAAGCCCGGATAGTGCAGAGACCTGACCCCGCAAGGTACTAACTGCTAGACCCTTGACCAGACCACATTGCAGAAAGGCCAAGAAGTTGGGAATGGAAAAAACCCTCGGGTTCCTTGACGATCCAGAACACCATGAATAGAAGGCCTCCCAAGTTCTGTAATACTAGTCGTAGCTGGACCTCTGGCCGCCCGCAAGGTGGCAATGACCTCGGACGAAAACCCACGACGGGTCAAGATTTCGGTCTCAAGAGCCACGCCGTCAAACGAAGTGACTTCAGGTCCGGATGACGAATGGGCCCTTGAGTTAACAGGTCCGGGCGAAGAGGCAGTGGAAACGGAGGCGCTGCCAGAAGAGACACCAGCGTTGAATACCACACCCTCCGCGGCCAATCCGGCGCCACCAAAATCGCCGATACTCGTTCGAGATTGATCCGCCTGATCACCAGAGGAAGTAAGGATACCGGCAGAAACACATAGATCAGCTCGAACTGGTCCCACGGGGCCACTAGAGCATCTACCGCCACAGCCTCCGGGTCCCTGTACCTGGACATGATTGTCGGAATCTTGGCGTTCAGCCTGGATGCCATCAAGTCCACTTGGGGAGTCCCCCAACGGGAGCACAGCAGAGTAAAAACCTCCGGATGAAGACTCTATTCTCCGGGATCTACCCGCTCGCGACTGAGGAAGTCCGCCGAGATATTCAGCACACCCGGGATGTGAAACGCGGAGATGACTGGAACCCTGAACTCGGCCCAAAGCAGGATCCGAGAGACCTCCATCATGAGTCTGGAACTCCTCGTCCCGCCCTGATGGTTGATATACGCGACAGCTGTCGCATTGTCCGTCTGAATCCGGACCGGCAGACCGCTCAAAGGGACCGTCCAATGTCGGAGGCAGAGAAATATTGCTCTCAACTCCAGAATGTTGATTGGCAGAGACGACTCCTCTGACGACCAGACCCCCTGAACCCAGAGGTCGTTCCAAACCCCCCCCCCAGCCAGTCAGGCTGGCATCGGTGGTAATCACCGACCACCGTGGGAGAAGAAGGGATTTCCCCAGGGATAGAGCCTCCAGACGTAACCACCATCCAAGAGACTCTCGCACCCTGCGGGAGATGACGACACAGCGATCCAGCGAAGTCGGCGATTGGTCCCAACGGGTCAGAATAAGATCTTGGAGATCCCGGGAATGAAACTGTGCAAACGGCACCGCTTCCATTGCTGCCACCATCAGACCCAGAAGGCGCATGCACTTCCGAAGGGACATCGCCCTCACCGACCTCATAGCCTGGACGTGGTGACGAAGGTTCGCTTGTTTGTCCGGAGGGCGGGACACCACTGCCCGTACGGTGTCGAAATGCATCCCCAAGAACAGGATTGACTGCGACGGCTCCAATGACGACTTCTTCCAATTGACCAGCCACCCGAAGTCTTCCAGGTGCTGAAGGGAGAGATCGCGAGCTGTCACTGCCTCCTCCGCTGTGGGCGCCACAATTAACAGGTCGTCCAGGTAGGGGAGAATCGGAACTCCTTGCTTTCGAAGGAGCGCCATGAGCGGCGCCAGAACCTTTGTAAAAACCCTGGGCGCCGAGACCAACCCGAAAGGTAGGGCCACAAATTGGTAATGGGCCTGCCCTACGGCGAAACGCAGGAAGCACTGGTGAGCCCTGCCAACAGGGACATGCAAATAGGCGTCGCGGATGTCGATCGACACCAAAAAATCGTACTGCGACAAGGCCGCCACGACGGAGCGAAGAGACTCCATACGGAATTTCCGGATTCGGACATGAAGATTCAAATCCTTGAGGTCCAGAATGGGATGAAACTTGTCCTCCTTTTTGGGGACCACAAAAAGGTTAGAGTAAAAACCCCCTTCCCCGGTCCTCCGGCGGAAACGGAACCACTACACCCTGCTGCAGAAGAGAGTTGACCTCCCGCAGCAGAGCAGCAGCCAGCTTGGGCACGGACGGGATGCGAGACTGACGAAACCTGTCCGGGGGTAGAGAGTGAAACTCTATGAAATAGCCCACTGACACAACCCGTGTCACCCAGGCGTCCGATTCGTGGGACGCCCAAACCGACCCGAATTGTAGCAGCCGACCTCCCACCCGAGAGCCCTCGAGAGGGATCCTGGCGTCAGTCCGCCTTAGCGGGCTTTTTGTCAGCCTCCCTTTTGTCCCGACGGAAATGCTGTTTCCAGGGAGTACGGGATTTCTGGGTGGACTTCTTACCGGAAGACGAGGGACGACCCAATCTCCAAGAGGGCTGATCGAATCGTCCCCTGGGTCGAAAGGACCGACGACCACTACCGGCACTTGACCTGTCAGACGTAGAGGCCGCTGCTTTCCGCTGTGGCAAAGCCACATCCTTGGCCTTAGCAATCAGCTCCGTGAGGTCCGAACCAAAAAGCAGACCGCCCTTGTACGCCAGAGTAAGCAAACCTTGTTTGGATACTGCGTCTCCAGTCCACTGTTTGAGCCACAGTGCTCTACTGACTGTGACGGCCGAGGCTTGAGCCCTGGACAGAAACAAAGTAGTATCCAGCACTGCGTCTCTGCTATATCGGGCCACCTCTTCCAACAGCTGGAAGAGCCTTTCCACGTCAGACAGCGGAGTCCCATCTTGCCATGCTGACCGCAGCTGATCCAACCATCTCAGGGAAGCCTCACCAGTATAATGTTAGGTGTCAGGCATGTGCTGGGCATGAAATTGGGTCAGAATCATCTGTGGATTCTGTGGTCTCCCATTCTGGTCCAGCCAGGGCAGACACTGCTCAGCATCACCATCTGGCCCAACGCCTAACTAGTGCACTAGATGTACAGGCTGTCCCCACATGGCCCCCAAGGCCGCTCGGAATCCATGACCCACGGCCTCGTAGATGGACTTCGCCGCTAACTCCGTCCTTCTGTCCAGCGGATCCTGTAGACTCGCCTTCCCTTTAACCGGAAGCAAAGAAGATTTGCTCAGCTGAGACAATGGCACGTCCACTTCAGGAGAGGGGACCCAATTAGCGATCGTCTCTGTGGAGCAGGGATACAGGGCATCAAAAAACCGCATCCCTTGGAAGCGCTTATCCGGACACAGGCATTCTCTCTCCACCGCCTCGTTAAGTTCATCGTGCGCTGGCAGTGTCGAACGAGCCCGACGCGACTCCTGATACAGCCGGGCCGACTTGCCCGGCCTCGTCACCTCTTCAGACAGCTATAACACTTCCCGCATGGCTCCAATAAGAGCATCCACGTGGCCTGAAAGCGAAGCCGAGCGACCCTGCCGATCCTCTTCATCAGAATCGGAGATCTCACCAGCAGAGCTTGTCGGTGAATCCGAAGCCTTTGATGCGCTGCGCGGAGGAGACAGCGCCACCACAGGCCTGTGGCGCTTCTTGCCCCGCGCCAGTAGGGACTTAGCTGATACCCAGTGACCCAGGAGGTCAGACAGACTGTCAATGGAGCGAGTGAGCGCTTTAACATCACTGAGGCCCCTGACCAGAGACGAACCTGACGCCGTCAACCCCGGCATATCAGATACGCGTGACCGATCCTGAAGCGGGCCGGGAGAGAGGTCCTCGCCGCCTGGACCCTGATCCGACATGCCCCCTACTCAGTAGCGAGCGTCGCCGAGAGAGCAGTAATAACCCCTTACAAGAGCACAGTAACCGGGGAAGTGAGATCCTGCTATCACAGCCTGTTCCCACAAAACAATTTACCAAGCACTGAAGGGTTAAAGATTCTCCTTAGAGGGAGAAAAGCTACCCCAGCATTGCAGAAAAAAGGTTTTCTGATGATGGCCAGAAGGGGTTAATGCTGCTGAACACGCAATGCACCTTGCCTTAAAAGGACTAAGGTGTGCATGCAGCAGAGAAGACAGCAGCGCTCTGTGCTGTAGAGATGAGACAAACAGATGACTCACCAGCTTCCTGGAGCCTGTGTGTGAGAGCGGAGAGCAGGGGGGAGGGAGAGGACAGCGCTGAGCTCCGTGAGGCAATGGCCGTTTGCAGAGCCGAAGAGAAGGAAGGCAGGAGGGGGGCGGGGACTGCCCAGCGCGCGCTTTCCAGGTGCTTCCTGTCTGCACAGACGATGGCAGGCAGCCAAGAACATAAGCCACGCCCCCCCGTTACACTAACGGAGCCCGCGCTCCTCTGACCCGCTCCCCTGCTAACAGCAGCGGTGATGTGCATTCTCCAGTATTACACCTCTGCCTGAAAAGACAAAAGGTGCAGTCACCATAAGACAGTAACACACACACACACACAGGGCACTTACCCAGCTGAGCGCCACAGGGACCCCCAGGGATGTGTGACGCCATGGCCCTTCGCTCCCCCCCACGGCGGAGCTCGCAGGGACCCCTAGATGCAGTGTGCGTCTCCGCCAGGGAGCACCCTGTATCCCCCGGGGCCGGCAGGCTTATGCGGGGACCTCCTTAGGGGGTACGCAGATCCGCCAGGGGAGGGCCAGGGGTCCCAGCAGCGCTGAGACCCCCTGAGACCTCTAGACCACGGGGGTCCAGGTCTCCTGGTAAAAATAAAAAATTCTTCTGAGGAGCTGCAAAGCTTACGCCTTCTGAACGTTCAACGCACATCATTTAGCATGGTTTTCCTGTGTAAACAGGCTTCTAAACCTCCGACAATCAGTAAATATTTACCAGTTAGTGGTGGTTTACTGCCACTAATCTGTCTGTGTAAATGGAGTATTAGTGGGCAAAGCAAAAATTCCAAGATTTTAGGATTTTATTTTTATATGTAACCTCTCACCGCATTAGGATGTGAATGAACATCCTGAGAAGGAGCCTGCGTGTGTGGAGGTGGCTCAGGAACTCCACAAGAAGCTGATGGTGTCTGTTAACTATTTTGAATGTGCGCTGTTAATCGATGGGTTACCACAGCAGCCGGGGGCCAGCTTAAGCAGAGGCGTTCATAGAAATCATGGGGCCCCATACCAAGAGTCTATATTGATGGACTAGGCAGGGTTATAACATATTGATGCAGTCACACAAGGGCCTACTTTCCAACTTTTAAATACAGGGAGAGGACATGTTTTGTGGCTTGGACACAGAAATAATGCCCCTGCTACTGATTCCTCTTGTTTGCACACACTGATACCATTTTAATAAACCCCATAGAGTATGCTGCCCTCCACACACGGTGCGATACCTCGGAGTGAATCTCCTGTCATAATTTTCTCCCACAGTAGTCCTTACATGGACAACATGATGACCCCATGGCAAACCCCACCAGTATAATGCACCTACACTACTCCCCCCCCCACACACACACACAGTATGATGCTCTTACAGCCCCCCACACATATACACACACAGTATGATGTCTTCCACAGTTCGCTCACACAGTATGATGGCCCCCAACAGTTCGCTCACACAGTATGATGGCCCCCAACAGTTCGCTCACACAGTATGATGGCCGCCCCACATCATGTATGATGGATCCCACAGTATACGCTTTTCTTGTTGCCAAAATAAAAAAAAACTCCGCACAGAGGGCCCGATCTAGTGACGTCATTGCACCTGCAGTGCTGAGACTTCGAGCACAGACGTACAGGCTGAATGATGAGGAACAAAGGCCATCTTTCAAAGAATGATATGCGAAAGAAGAAAGCCCTGTAGCATCAGGCTTTCCCAGCTAATGAGCGCCATAGTGGCCACGTGGTCTACCGCTATGGGCAAAATGCCTTTACCTTTAAGGCCCATCTTAGTACTTTTTACAGCAGACTGAGTGCCATAGGCAACCATGATTTCTAGTAAATACCGCAATACTGTGGTATTACAGTATATATAAGCAATCCAAGGATCACATGTTTAAGTCCACTAATGGGTACAAAAAAAATGAAAAAAAAATAAAAAGTCAAAATATAAAAAATAGATAATTTTTAACTATCCCACGTTTTCCCTATTAAAAACAAAGAAACGGAAAAAAAAACATTTGGTATCGCCACATCCGTAAAAGTCAGATGTATCAAAGTATGGAATTATGGTAATTAACCTTTACGGTAAACATTGCAGAAAAAAAAAATCAAAATGCCAAAATTGTGGGTTCTTTGTCACCTCACTTAACAAAAAAAATCCAATACAAAGCTAGCAAAACGTTATATGTGCTCCAAATTGGTATCAATAAAAACGTCAGCTCCATAAACACAAAAAGCGCTTAAATAAAAAACTCCCTGGTTCTTAGAGAGTTAAAATAGCGATCACAAGACGTTATGTCACCAAACTCATTAAGGCCTAGTACATTAATGGTGCCACAGGAACGGGCAACAGCGAAAAATGTTATTTGCAAATCTACTTTCAGCGTATGTATGTTGGCCCTTGAGGACATTGCACACGCTGCTGCCAATTCATAGTTTTCCATGAACGTTTATTTTGTGCATAGGGTAAAAGAATACATAAAAGATATTTCTTATAGATGGCAGCTAGCGTTATATTACTCCTGGTTTAGGAGCTGTGACTCTCACAATCCCTCCAGGTGAGCACCTCAAATTATTTCTTTCCCCCTCCACTGTTTTTTTTCCCTATGTTCTGTGCGCTCTATTCCCTAAACAGCTCCATTTTCAATGGACAAATCATGATGTCTAGAGATCTCAATATTCTCCTTGTCAGAGGTGCCCCCATGAGGGTTGTCAGAAGATCTCAAAAACAGCAGGTGTTGTGGGGTGTGCCTGGCATACAATAGTTAGTGCCTACCAGGGTAGAACATCCGGTGAGCAGGTGGCGGAGTCATGGGCGCCCAAGGCTCATTGATACTTGTGTGGAACGAAAGGTACAGTAGCCCCAGCTGGTCCGGTGCTGCAGAAGAAATACTGTGGCACATATTGCTGAAAAATTAAGTTTTGGCTATGAAGAAAAGATGTCAGGATAAAGTATTGCAGCTTATTACATATGGAGATGCACACTGGTCATTGTCATGCTGACCCGGTTACAGCCAAAAGCACCTACAATGGTATATGGGCATCAGAACTGAACCATAGAGTAATAGAAGAAAGGGTTCTGGTCTGATGAATCATGTTTTCTTGTACATCACGTAGATGGGTAGAGGTGTATAACTTACCTGGGGAGAAACATGGCCTCCAGGCGCACCTTAGGAAGAAGGCAAACTCCGGGGAAGTAATCTATAGTTGTATGTGCCAAATATTACATTTTATCACCCTTTTGGAATTTTTTTATACAAAGTGACCAACCCCAATATAATAAATAATACAGAATTTTACAATTTCATTGTACAATTTTTAAGTCATATCCGCACTTGGAGTATCCTACACAACCCTATATATATATATATATATATATATATATATATATATATATATATATATATATATATATATATATATACAGTCATGGCCAAAAGTATTGAGAATGAGACAAATAGTAATTTTTCCAAAGTTTACTGCTTCATTTTTTGTAATGGCAATTTGCATATACTCCTGAATGTCAAAGAGTGATCAGTAGTGTTGAGCATTCCGATACTGAAATATCGGGTATCGGCCGATATTCACTGTATCGGAATTCCGATACTTAATTCCGATACTTTTATAATATCGAATACCGGAATCGGAAGTTCCCATAATGCCTGCGCTCTGCAGTGTCTGTGAAGGATGACAAGCTGGATGGCAGCGCTCAGCTGCGATCCAGCTTGTCATCAGAATGCCATCCCAGCGGGGGAGAATTCTCCTGATTGTTTAAAAGCCGGCGCGCGGTAAAAAGCCGCCGGCTTTTAAACAATCACACAGCCCCATACAGCTTCCCCGCAGCCTCCCACCCCGATCCTCTGCTCCCCTCGCCACCTCCAATCCCAATCGTAAATTAGGACCGGGCGGGGAGCGCAGCACCAAGGAGCGAAGGACCCGGGCGGGGAAGCCGGCAGTGAAAAGACTTCACCGCCGGCTTTCCCGTTCTGTGCTGCGCTTTCCCGCCGGTTATTTCAAATGAACAGCTGAGGTATCAGGTGATGCCGATCAGCTGTTCATTTGAAGTCGCCGCGTTGCCCTCAGAGGGTTCATGTGAGTTCATGCTTGACTGCATGAACTCACATGAACTTTCCCACGGCCGCACAGGTCAGCCTCACCTCCCAGACCCGTCATGATTAGTGTGTGCGGGGTGTGTGTGTGTGCGGGGTGTGTGTGTGTGCGGGGTGTGTGTGTGTGTGGGGTGTGTGTGTGCGGGGTGTGTGTGTGCGGGGTGTGTGTGCGGGTGTGTGTGCGGGGTGTGTGTGTGCGGGGTGTGTGTGTGCGGGGTGTGCGTGCGGGTGTGTGTGCGGGGTGTCTGTGCGTGCAGACAGACATAGGCCGATGTGACACTACTACTCCCATCGGCCTATGTCTGTCCCCCGTCCACTCGTGCCAGCAGGATCAGCTCGATGGGAGCAGTAGTTCCCATCAGCCTGATCCTGCTATTTAAATTGCCCTACTGTGTCCCCAATAAATTTTAAATACATGTCATTGGTGGCCAGTGGTTACCTAAAAGAAATTAGTTCATACATTACCTGTCCCCGCCGATCGCCACCTAAAATAAAGTAAAAAATAAAAAACTACACCTATACTCACCTAGACACCTAATTCCCCGAAGCCATCGATCTCCTGTAATAAAATATAAAATAATAAACCACAACCTTATCCTTACCCCTCCGTAGCAGTCCACGAGTGTCCCACGAAGATCTCCAGTTTAGAGCAGCCACATAGAATGTGACCGCTCTGAACCGCTGCCGCCGCTAGAATGACTGGGCCGTAAGGGTTCACCGGAGTTCAGGCAGCGCTGCTCCGGTTAGCTCCTTTACGGCACTGCTGTATCGTGAGAAATTCCCACGGTACAGCAGTGCCGTAAAGGAGGTCTCCGGAGCTGCGCTGCCTGAATGCACTCCGGTGACCTCAGTCAGTGGCTCCCGCTGCCAGGAGCGGACGTGTTCCCGGCAGCGTGAGCTTACAGCAGCCATGCACAGCTGTCACCATCTCCAGATGTGACAGCTGTGCATGGGAGATCAGCGCAGGAACGTGGACAGGTAACTATTTTTTTTTTAGTAAACTAAGAATTAAATAAAATGGTGTTTTATTTCAAATAAATTATTTTTTTCTGGGTGTAGTGTGTTTTTTCTTTTTAACACTTTGTAGGTTAGTAATGGGGGTGTCATATAGACGGCCATCATTACTAACCTGGGCTTCATGGCAGCTGGCGCTGACATGAACCCCACCACTATTACCCCCTGCCACCGCACCAGGGCAGCGTGGAAGAGCGAGGCTAAGTGCCAGAATTGGCGCATCCTATGGATGCGCCATTTCTGGGGCGGCTGACGACTGGTGTTTCTAGCCTGGGAGGGGGCCAATATTCATGGCACCCTTCCTGGGCTATTAATATCAGCCCCCAGCTGTCTGCCTAGCCTTTGCTAGCTATTAAAATAGGGGGGACCCCACGTCATTTTTTTGGGGGGGGTCCCCCATTTTAATAGCTAGTAAAGGCTAGGTATTCAGCTGGGGGCTGATATTAGTAGCCTGGGAAGCTCCGTGGGTTTTACCCCCTTCCCAGGCTTCAAACATCTGCCCCAGCCGTCTGCTTAACCTCCGCTAGAGACTAAAATTATGGGGGATCCCACGCCATTTTTTTTTTAAATAAATCCTTTATTTTAACACTAAATGACATTTGAGGACATAATAAAGATGCAGTCCCTAAATTATTATTTATTTTTTAATAAATTTTTCCCAAAACTTTTGACGTGGGCTTCGCCATATTTTTGTATGCCAGCCAGGTACAGCATCCAGCTTCTATGAACGCGCCATTTTCCGGGGCGACCGCGGACTGCAATTTTCAGCGGGGGGGGGGGGCAGAAAGCTTGGGCCTCCCTGCGCTGCAGATTCCATCCCCCAGCTGTCTAGTTGTACCTGGCTGGACACAAAAATAGGGAGAAGCTCCACGTTTTTGTTTTTTTAATTATTTCATGAAATTCATGAAATAATAAAGAAAAAAAGGGCTTCCCTATATTGTTGTGTCTGGCCAGGTACAAATAGGCAGCTGGTGGTTGGGGGCAGCCCGTTCCTGCCTGCTGTACCTGGCTGGACACAAATATAGTGTGAAGCCCCACGTCAATTTTTTTTAAATTATTTCAGGAAATTCATGAAATAATTAAAAAAAAATTATGTGGGGCTTCGCCCTATATTTGTGTCCAGCCAGGTACAGCAGGCAGGAACGGGCTGCCCCCAACCACCAGCTGCCTATTTGTACCTAGCTGGACACAACAATATAGGGAAGCCCTTTTTTTCTTAATTATTCCATGAATTTCATGAAATAATTAAAAAAAAAAATGTGTGGCGCTTCGCCCTATTTTTGTGTCCAGCCAGGTACAACTAGGCAGCTGGGGGCTGGAATCCGCAGCGCAGGGAGACCCAAGCTTTCTGGGCCCCACCCGCTGCAAATTGCAGTCCGCAGCCGCCCCGGAAAATGGCGCGTTCATAGAAGCGCCATCTTCTGGCGCTGTACCCAACTCATCCAGGGCCCTGGTGCGGTGGCTCACTGGGTAATAAAGGGGTTAAGGCCAGCTTGGCATTATCAGCTGGCCCTAAGCCCGAAATTCATGGGGTCACGCCAATATTAGACATGACCGCCATGAATTTCTAGTAAAGTATTTAAAAAAAACACAAACACCCAGAAAAAAGTCCTTTAATTGAAATAAAGACACAATTCTTTATTGTTCTAAATTAAACCATACTTACCGCCACGCCCATTCCAGCTGAAGCCAATGATCTCCTGCAATAAAAGTAAAATAATAAAGCAACATCATCCTTACCTTTCCATGGTTCCCAGGACAGCTTCAGCTCTGCTACATCGAGATGACAGGCTGGACCGCAGCAGAACGCTGCCATCCAGCCTGTCATCCCGCGGACACTGAGAAGCGCAGGCATGCTTGCGCTCCTCAGTGTCTCTCTGTGACGTCATCCAGATGAGCCGAGGTCATGTCCAATGAACTCAGCTCACCTCATGCACGTCACTGACAGCGTGGGAAAATTCTCCTGCACTCAGCGCTTCAGCGTGAGAATTCTCCCACGCTGTCAGTGACGTGCATGAGGTGCGCCGAGTTCATTGGACATGACCTCACCTCATGCACGTCACTGACAGTGTGGGAAAATTCTCACGCTGAAGCGCTGAGTGCAGGAGAATTCTCCCACGCTGTCAGTGACGTACATGAGGTGAGCCGAGTTCATTGTCGGCTCATCTGGATGCCGTCACAGCCAGACACTGAGGAGTGGAAGTATGCCTGCGCTTCTCAGTGTCTGCGGGATGACAGGCTGGATGGCAGCGTTCTGCTGCGGTCCAGCCTGTCATCTCGATGTAGCAGAGCTGGAGCCGTCGTGGGAACCATGGAAAGGTAAGGATGATGTTGCTTTATTATTTTTCTTTTATTGCAGGAGATCGTTGGCTTCAGCTGGAATGGGCGTGATGGTAAGTATGGTTTAATTTAGAACAATAAAGAATTGTGTGTTTATTTCAATTAAAGGACTTTTTTCTGGGTGTTTGTGTTTTTTTTAAATACTTTACTAGAAATTCATGGTGGTCATGTCTAATATTGGCGTGACCCCATGAATTTCGGGCTTAGGGCCAGCTGATAATGCCAAGCTGGCCTTAACCCCTTTATTACCCAGTGAGCCACCGCACCAGGGCCCTGGATGAGTTGGGTACAGCGCCAGAAGATGGCGCTTCTATGAACGCGCCATTTTCTGGGGCGGCTGCGGACTGCAATTTGCAGCGGGTGGGGCCCAGAAAGCTTGGGCCTCCCTGCGCTGCAGATTCCAGCCCCCAGCTGCCTAGTTGTACCTGGCTGGACACAAAAATAGGGCGAAGCCCCACGTTTTTTTTTTTTAAATTCATGAAATTCATGGAATAATTAAGAAAAAAAGGGCTTCCCTATATTGTTGTGTCCGGCCAGGTACAAATAGGCAGCTGGTGGTTGGGGGCAGCCCGTTCCTGCCTGCTGTACCTGGCTGGACACAAATATAGTGCGAAGCCCCACGTCAATTTTTTTTAAATTATTTCATGAATTTCATGAAATAATTAAAAAAAAAAAATACGTGAAGCTTCTCCCTATTTTTGTGTCCAGCCAGGTACAACTAGGCAGCTGGGGGATGGAATCTGCAGCGCAGGGAGGCCCAAGCTTTCTGCCCCCCGCTGAAAATTGCAGTCCGCAGCCGCCCCGGAAAATGGCGCGTTCATAGAAGCTGGATGCTGTACCTGGCTGGCATACAAAAATATAGCAAAGCCCACGTCAAAAGTTTTGGGAAAAATTAATTAAAAAATAAATAATAATTTAGGGACTGCATCTTTATTAACTCCTCAAATGTCATTTAGTGTTAAAATAAAGGATTTATTCTAAAAAAAATTGACGTGGGGCTTCGCCCTATATTTGTGTCCAGCCAGGTACAGCAGGCAGGAACGGGCTGCCCCCAACCACCAGCTGCCTATTTGTACCTGGCCGGACACAACAATATAGGGAAGCCCTTTTTTTCTTAATTATTCCATGAATTTCATGAAATAATTAAAAAAAAAAATGCGTGGGGCTTCGCCCTATTTTTGTGCCCAGCCAGGTACAACTAGGCAGCTGGGAGCTGGAATCCGCAGCGCAGGGAGACCCAAGCTTTCTGGGCCACCCCCGCTGCAAATTGCAGTCCGCAGCCGCCCCAGAAAATGGCGCGTTCATAGAAGCGCCATCTTCTGGCGCTGTACCCAACTCATCCAGGGCCCTGGTGCGGTGGCTCACTGGGTAATAAAGGGGTTAAGGCCAGCTTGGCATTATCAGCTGGCCCTAAGCCCAAAATTCATGGGGTCACGCCAATATTAGACATGACCACCATGAATTTCTAGTAAAGTATTTAAAAAAACACAACACCCAGAAAAAAGTCCTTTAATTGAAATAAACACACAATTCTTTATTGTTCTAAATTAAACCATACTTACTGTCACGCCCATTCCAGCTGAAGCCAACGATCTCCTGCAATAAAAGTAAAATAATAAAGCAACATCATCCTTACCTTTCCATGGCTCCCACGACAGCTTCAGCTCTGCTACATCGAGATGACAGGCTGGACCGCAGCAGAACGCTGCCATCCAGCCTGTCATCCCGCAGACACTGAGAAGCGCAGGCATGCTTCCACTCCTCAGTGTCTGGCTGTGACGGCATCCAGATGAGCCGAGGTCATGTCCAATGAACTCAGCTCACCTCATGCACGTCACTGACAGCGTGGGAAAATTCTCCTGCACTCAGCGCTTCAGCGTGAGAATTTTCCCACGCTGTCAGTGACGTGCATGAGGTGAGCTGAGTTCATTGGACATGACCTCACCTCATGTATGTCACTGACAGCGTGGGAGAATTCTCACGCTGAAGCGCTGAGTGCAGGAGAATTTTCCCACGCTGTCAGTGACGTGCATGAGGTGAGCTGAGTTCATTGGACATGAACTCGGCTCATCTGGATGACGTCACAGAGAGACACTGAGGAGCGCAAGCATGCCTGCGCTTCTCAGTGTCTGCGGGATGACAGGCTGGATGGCAGCGTTCTGCTGCGGTCCAGCCTGTCATCTCGATGTAGCAGAGCTGAAGCTGTCCTGGGATCCATGGGAAGGTAAGGATGAGGTTGCTTTATTATTTTTCTTTTATTGCAGGAGATCGTTGGCTTCAGCTGGAATGGGCGTGACTGTAAGTATGGTTTAATTTAGAACAATAAAGAATTGTGTCTTTATTTCAATTAAAGGACTTTATTCTGGGTGTTTGTGTTTTCTTTTAACTTTGACTATGGGGTTAGTAATGGGGGTGTCTTATAGACGCCTCTCCATTACTAACCTGGGCTTGATGTCAGCTGGCATTATAAGCTGACATCAACCCCAGCCCTATTACCCCCTGCCACCGCACCAGGGCAGCGTGGAAGAGCGAGGCTAAGTGCCAGAATTGGCGCATCCTATGGATGCGCCATTTCTGGGGCGGCTGACGGCTGGTGTTTCTAGCCTGGGAGGGGGCCAATATTCATGGCACCCTTCCTGGGCTATTAATATCAGCCCCCAGCTGTCTGCCTAGCCTGTGCTAGCTATTAAATTAGGGGGGACCCCACGTTATTTTTTTGGGGGGGTTCCCCCATTTTAATAGCTAGTAAAGGCTAGGTATTCAGCTGGGGGCTGATATTAGTAGCCTGGGAAGCTCCGTGGGTATTACCCCCTTCCCAGGCTTCAAACATTTGCCCCAGCCGTCTGCTTAACCTCCGCTAGAGACTAAAATTAAGGGGAACCCCACGCCAATTTTTTTTTAAATAAATCCTTTATTTTAACACTAAATGACAAGTACAGTAATCAACACTGTCACTGTACTTCATATATATGTGACTGACATGTTTCTATCTATCTAATCTATGTGTGATTCTCTATTCCTTCTATTCTAAATTGTCGGGTACCGCTGCTGAATTGCCGGCCGGCTTTCTTAAAGAGACGGTGCATGAAAACACTATTATTTTTTTAAATAAATCCTTTACACTAAATGACAAGTACAGTAAGCAACACTGTCACTGTACTTCATATATATGTGACTGACATGTTTCTATCTATCTAATCTATGTGTGAAGCTCTATTCTTTCTGTTGTAAATTGTCGGGTACCGGTGTATGCCGCTGATGAATTGCCGGCTTTTCATGTCATTCTACATTATTCTTAGTTGTTTTACTTCATGTAGAATTAACCTACAAGGAAAGAAAGGGTTTATTTTCATTCCGATATTAGTGTCCCATTGACTTGCATTGGTTTCCGGTATCGGAATCGGCGATATCCGATACTTTTTGGGTATCGGCCCGATCCAATCCGATCCGATATTTCCTGATATCGGAAGGTATCGCTCAACACTAGTGATCAGCTTAACAGCAATTACTGTACTTGCAAAGTCAATATTTGCCCAGAAAATTAACTTTAACCCCCAAAACACATTTCAACATCATTGCAGTCCTGCCTTAAAAGGAGCAGCTAACATCGTTTTAGTGATTGATCCATTAACACAGGTGTGGGTGTTGATGAGGACAGGGCTGGCGATCAATCAGTCATGATTAAGTAAGAATGACATCACTGGACACTTTAAAAGGAGGCTGGTTCTTGGTATCATTGTTTCTCTTCAGTTAACCATGGTTATCTCTAAAGAAACACGTGCAGCCATCATTGCACTGCACAAAAATGGCCTAACAGGGAAGAGTATCGCAGCTACAAAAATTGCACCTCAGTCAACAATCTATCGCATCATCAAGAACTTCAAGGAGAGAGCTTCCATTGTTGTCAAAAAGGCTCCAGGGCGCCCAAGAAAGACCAGCAAGCGCCAGGACCGTATCTTAAAACTGTTTCAGCTGTGGGATCGGACTACCAGCAGTGCCGAGCTTGCTCAGGAATGGCAGCAGGCTGGTGTGAGTGCTTATGCACGCACTGTGAGGCGGAGACTCTTTGAGCAAGGGCTGGATTCAAGGAGGGCAGCAAAGAAGCCACTTCTCTCCAGAAAAAACATCAGGGACCGACTGATTTTCTGCAAAAGGTGCAGGGAGTGGACTGCTGAGGACTGGGGCAAAATCATTTTCTCTGATGAATCCCTTTTTCGATTGTTTGGGACATCTGGAAAACAGCTTATTCGGAGAAGAGGTGAGCGCTACCACCAGTCTTGTCTCATGCCAACTGTAAAGCATCCTGAAACCATTCATGTGTGGGGTTGCTTCTCAGCCAAGGGAATCGGCTCACTCACAGTCTTGCCTAAAACACAGCCATGAATAAAGAATGGTACCAGAATGTCCTCCAAGAGCAACTTCTCCCAACCGTCCAAGAGCGGTTTGGCGCCCAACAATGCCTTTTCCAGCATGATGGAGCACCTTGCCCTAAAGCAAAGGTGATAACTAAATGGCTCATGGAACAAAACATAGAGATTTTGGGTCCATGGCCTGGAAACTCCCCAGATCTTAATCCCATTGAGAACTTGTGGTCAATCATCAAGAGACGGGTGGACAAACAAAAACCAACAAATTCTGGCAAAATGCAAGCATTGATTATGCAAGAATGGACTGCTATCAGTCAGGATTTGGTCCAAAAGTTGATTGAGAGCATGCCAGGGAGAATTACAGAGGTCTTGAAGAAGAAGGGGCAACACTGCAAATATTGACTTGCTGCATTAACTCATTCTAACTGTCAATATAACCTATTGGTACTCATAATATGATTGCAATTATATTTCTGTATGTGATATAAACATCAGACAAACACTAATAAAAACCAGAGGCCAGCAGATCATGTGAAAATATAATTTTGGTGTCATTCTCAATACTTTTGGCCATGACTGTATATATATATATATATATATATATATATATATATATATATATTCTCTATCTCAAGTCTTGGAGCAGAAATACTTCACATACAGAATCTGTTGCTATAGTGAGCTTATTGTTCTGTTCATGATTGCAGTTTGTGAGCTCCGATCTCCTTCTATGGGTGAATTTCTTTGGGGTCTTGAATCCTCTGGCTGGTTAAAACACGTGAAAACAATCCTAGATGCTGGTATCTTCATTGTAAAGGTAAGATGTGTTGTATCTGTTCATATTCTAGTGCTGCTTGTCTGATTTGTACTATTCTAGGCACGGACTGTACAAAAATGATCCTTTTAGTGCTGAGAATAAACGAGATTTGTAATTATATAAATGTGTAATATTTTACATTTAATTTGCACATTTAGGCCGTGTCAGAAGAGGGCGCCAGCGTGCTCGTTCATTGTTCTGATGGATGGGACCGCACCGCTCAGGTCTGCTCTGTATCCAGTCTGTTACTTGACCCCTATTACCGAACCATCAGAGTATTTATGGTAAGAGGTTTCATTTCATATACTCTATGTACTGGTGGAGATTTACGGAGTTGATATTTTTTGCATAGTGTAACTTTTATTTTTCCCAATTACTATTAGGTGTTAATTGAAAAAGACTGGATTTCATTTGGACACAAATTTAATCACAGGTAACCCTGGTCACTGCACATATGTTGGAAAAGTCAAACAGAGTCACTTATTTACAGAGGGCCTTTCACCAAATTTTTCATGTTGAACTGAAAACACGTTGTAGCTTCAGAGCAGAAAAAAAAATAATTGTTAGTTCTTTTTTTATTTTGCATCTCTGTTGCAGGGATATTAACAATCAAAGTATTTGTCACCTAATGAGTTAATTTTCGTTACATCCAAGTGGGTGTTATCAGAGAGCTTTCACTGTGGGGCATGTACTTCTCCTTGTACGATGTTGTCCAATTATAAACAGGCAGCAAGATGCTAGAAAAAGAACACCTCCACACCATATCTTACAGCAGGTTTCTCAGTGTGTGGGTTATAATGAAAGCCCGGATCTCCTGGTCTAACCTCCTGCATGATTAGAATATCAACTGTATTCAAATCCCATCAATCAACACATTTCAGATATGGGCCCAGCAGTCAGTGTGGGGCTAGGGTCAGCACAGCTGAGTTTAGCTGTGTCACTTTCCAAATCTTCCATCAGCTCTCCTCCTCTCAGCAAAAGAGACAAAAAAAAAAACACCATACATTCTAATATAATATACTTACTGTAGTTTTTCTGTGCCATTCCCAGTCTCAGGCGGTTTTGGGAGTGCAGTCCACCTGAAAAAGATGTTGCATGCATATACCCCAATTGCATTGCTTCAGCATATTTTTTTTTTTTTTTAAGGTATGGAAATTTAGATGGGGATCCCAAGGAGGTGTCCCCAGTGATAGACCAGTTCCTGGAATGTGTCTGGCAGCTCATGGAGCAGTTTCCCTGTGCGTTTGAATTTAATGAGAGATTCTTGGTCCACATACAACACCATATATACTCCTGTCAGTATGGAAACTTTCTGTGCAACTGCGAGAAGGAGAGGAAGGAACTGATGTGAGAGAATATGTGCTCTGTGTATGGTCACTATAGGCTTGTAACAGAAATAGAATATGGATGGTTGACGTGTCCCTGATGCTGATCTGATCACACGGTGCCCCACAGTCTGGATAACAGCAATCACTTATAAACTGTGAAGGTTGAACCTTGGCAAAAAATTTTCAATAACTGTGCAGGAGAAAAATGTATAAAGTGATGGCATATTGGTAAGATATGCCATCACTTCAGGATTGGTGGGGGTGTCAGACCTTAGGGACTCCCACATATCCGGAGACTGAATGGGTATGTGAACCTAAACCATTTCAGTTTTTTCCTGCCCATCTGGGTCGCTGGCATCGCTGGCAGTGCCACTGTACAGAGAAACATAAGAATGGTGAAATCAAAATGCCAATAATAAAATAAGATGGGTACATGGATTTAAGAATTGCACAGTTCCTGATGTAACCAATGGTCCACTAGAAGATACTTCTTGAAGATATTCTCTGTCCTGAGTAATGTTGAAATCTTGTAGATCTTCTTTCCCAGTCACAAAATGTCCTAACCTGCAGGTCAGTAGCCAAGGACATGAGATACATCCTTGTAACTAGAGGATCATGGCTTTAAAGAGATATTCTTAAAATATCAAGCTCTCATTGAGGCCTCATTCAGACATCCGTATCCACATGTACGTGTTAATGCTAATGCTATTCACATGCCTGTGGATTTTCATGGACTATGTGTCTGTGCAAAACTCACGGAGACATGTCTGTTTTTTCTTCCAATATCACAGATGAAAAAGACCTATACAAGTCTATGGGTCCATGAAGAACATAGACAGCCCACGGATGGCATCATGGTGCTGTCCGAGATTAAAGGGGTTGTCCAGTACTTTATATTACCCCCCCCCCCAATGTGTCTCCCCGAGACCCCTAAGGATTTTTGTAATTACCTACCGTTGCAGATAATGCCTGTGAGTGGCGCTATCACTGGCCGCTCACAGGCATCACGTGACCCCCGCCGATGTCGCTGGCAGCAGCCGGGGGTCTCTGTCTTCCACGTTCCAGGTGGATGCCAGACTGTGGGCGGGGTTACCCCCCCCCCCCACATCACACCCGGCATCCACCGCACGCTCTGCCTCTCCCCATTCATTGGGAAAGCGCGGTAGATGCTGGGAGTGACGCGTGGGGAGGAGGTGTAACCCTGCCCACAACCCAGCAGCCACCGTAGGGACCCCAGCGCTGAGTCACGCCTCACTTGTCGTGACATCAGAGTGGGGTCACGTGATGCCTGTGAGCGGCCACCGATAGCGAAGCTCACAGGCATTATCAGCAAAGTCTTAGGGGCCCCGGGGGGATACATTGGGGGGGGAGTAATATAAAGTACTGGACAACTTCTTTAACATTACAAAGCATAGGAGAAACTTTATAACATATTTATCCATACGAGAAGAACACTGATAACACAATGATGGTAAAAATGGACACACTGATACCATTTTTTCACATACCTGTTTAAACCTGTACATGTGAATGAGGCCTTCTGCTGATCACTGAAGAGCCCCATTCTCAGCATCGCTAAAAGTCCCATCGGTCAGACCTCCTGCATTCAGAAAGTTATCTCCTAACCCTTTACAGCAGTGGTTCTCAACTCCAGTCCTCAGGACCCACCAACAGGCCATGTTTTCAGGATTTCCTTAGTATTGCACAGCTGATAATTGCATCACCTGCACAGGCAATAATTCCATCAGCTGTGCAATACTAAGGAAATCCTGAAAACATGATCTGTTGGTGGGTCCTGAGGACTGGAGTTGGGGAACACTGCTGTAAAGGGACTGTCAGTACAGAAGGACTGTTCAAATCAAGTACAGGCGCTCGGTGCACCGTGGTGGGGCCAAGTAGTTCAGTGCATCTTTCCATCTACTTTTTGGAAACGGATTTTCCAATTTTGACTATGAAGCTACACAGCTACTATGCAAAGAAACACTGAAAGCTATAGAACTTGTGGCTCATTCATATAAGAGAATCAGGCACAGTTTCACCAGTTTGGTCAGTGTCAGTTTTTATCATTAGAGTTTGGCCTGAGCTTCAGTTTCTTCATCTTTTTCCATCAAACAGACCTGGAAAACTGGACAGCGCTCAGATGGCAATTAATTGTTGGCCGATTTTTTTTTTTTCACTGACCCATGGATGTGCATTGTTAATTTTGACCTGACACTCAGATAACTATCGTACTATCGTACATTTTGCCACGATTTTCCGTCTCTCAAACAATCACAGATATGTGAATGGCCCCATTCACTCTTCTAGGTACAAGTCGTATCTGGAAATAACACAAATAGGACTCGTACACAAAAAATGTCCGTCTGAATGAGCCCTTAGTGTTAGTGCAGGTTGCAGTGGTGACGGGTATACTTGCAGCTCTCATAATCTCAATATATCAGTGATGCAATCATCATCTTCCAGAATTCAGGAGAGGACCTACTCCCTCTGGTCTTACCTGTGGAAGCAGCGGTTGGATTACATGAACCCTCTGTACAGAGCAGATCACAGTCAGACCCAAGGAACTCTGAGACCACACACCACTCCATGCCACTTCAGGTAAGAGGTTATTCTGATTCCTCCTCTGCACTGAATAAAGCAGCAGAACTCTAACACACCATATACTTATCATTCATATATAGAAACATCAACCCTAACTTTACAGGTGAAAGAAGCGGGGTGACGTATCATGAGCCCAATGTGTCCTTCAGTGGTGAAATCCAAGGCCCAACACTCTTCCCACTTGTAACCATGGTCTACATTTAGGGGTTGCGTCAGAGCTCACTCGTCAGTTCTATCTTCTGCCTGGCACAAATCAATTCACTTTAGACAGATTTACTGACATCTATGACAGCTTGTGACACGGTGATTCATTTTGCATATATTTAGACTGCGATAAAGTATTGATCTTTGGGGGTCAGACCGCTGGGACCCCCAACAATCCCCAGGAGGTTCTGTAGAGCAAGCTTTGAACAGAGCAGAGGGGGAGCATGTACATCTCTACTCCATTCATTCTCTGTGGAACTGACCCCTAGCGATCAATTCCTAAATCCCGTTGATAGGGGATTACTTATATACTTGGTACAACCCCTTTAATAGGGCATGCGGATGTCCCTGATCGGGAACTTTCTATATAAACGCATAATATAAAGTCGAGTTTGGGTCAGGAGACCTGAAGCCAGTCTTTGCATTGAAGCATACTCAGACCGCAAAACACACGTGTGAATCCAGGCAAAAGCTGTTTTTTTTTTGTTTGCCTGTACAAAACAGACCAATTTTGCAAGTGTGTTAGATCCAATTTTCGGGCATATTTAGTCCACATGTCCGTTTTTATCAATGGTTTTGCCATATGCAAAAACAACGTGACAGAGGTTTCCCAAGCTTCTTCAAGTACCCAGTCAGTGAAAACGAAGAATAGCAGTAGGATGCAACTTGGATGTCCGCAAATAAGGTCAATGTAGGGGATGTCTCTGTTTATATACAGACCATCAGTCAGCAAAATAACAGAACGGACATGTGAATAGTGTAAGGATAGGATGTGTCAGTGTGCTGTCCGAGTAATGAGGCCCAACTTGCCACCACATATTTTCACTAATCTGAAGTCACCAGCCATAGATCAGCCACTGAGGGACTCATTAGGACTCGCTCACATTGCCACGTAACACGGCCGAGTGCTAGTGCTATGTGATGTTTTATCGGATAGCACTCGGACCAATAATATACTATGTTATCCGAGTGCAGTCTGATGTACGTGCACAGAGACAATGGAGAAGATGGAAAAATTAAGTCCTCCATCTTCTCCACACCTGTGCTGCAATTCTTCCATGCGAGAAAATTGGATCACACTCAGAGTTAAAGCAGAGTGTCATTAGTATAATCGGCCCAATTCTCTGGCATGGGAGAATATACAGCATTGTGAGCTAGCCCTTCATGTGTGTACCATGAGCTAGCACGTCTTAAGAACATATATCATGAGAATTGCTCGATGATAATCTTCTGTACTTGTGCATATACTAACTCTTCAAACTTATTTTTCACCATGGAAGGTTTTGGAGGGGCCTCTATAACCGATTTGAGAAAGGAATGCACCCTCGCCAGTCAGTCACTGATTTTCTACAGGCAGTAAAAGAAGAGACGCAGCAGCTGGAGGAGGAAATGGAATTCATGGAGAAGGTGTGGTAGAAATACTGAAAATCCAGCTTCCTGGCCTATATGTTTTTGATGTTTATACCTCCGCTTAGGTTTCAGTGTAAACCAATTCAGCTTTTAATGGTGACTGAGAAACAATTTTAAATGATTATATATAAAAACCCTGCACAAGATAAAAAAGAGGCAATCATTTTTAGCCGATGCCCTACGTCTTTGGTGTTCTCCAACACAATAACTGGAAGAGAGCACCATTAAAGGGAATCTGTTACCAGGTTTTTGCTACCCATCTGAGTGCAGCGCAATATAGGGGCAGAGGCCCTGATTCCAACAATCTGTCACTTACTGGGCTACCTGCTGTCATTTTGATAAAATTACTGTGTTATCTGCAGCAGACCCCGCCCACATCACTGATTGGCAGTTCTCTGACTGCTGAGCTCTGTATAACCCTGCCCACACCACTGATTGGCCACTTTGTGTATACTAGATTTGCAGAAAGCTGCCAATCAGTGATGGGGGCGGGGTTGTACAGAGCTTATGAATATGTAGGACTACCTGGCAGCAGGTTTACTAGTCCCCAATGATAATCTGCTTGCTGATAAAATAGTGATTTTATAAAAACTACAGCAATCAGACCATTAAGTGACACATCACTGTAACCAGGGTCTCTACCTTGTGTCTTTTCAATGTCAGTAATGCCTGAGCACTGTGGCGTTATGGCTTTCTTATGGCACCAGAGAAGTTTGTTCATTGGTATAAAGTTTTCAAGTAAAGGTTCATTTAGGCAGGCCAATAATTGGGTTAGGGAGCGTTCCCTCATTCCCAACTGTTGGCTGCCTAAACAGGCCATCAAACATCCAATGGAGGGGCAAAGCATTCATTGGTGTGATAATTTTTGAGCACGTTTAAAAATTATCATTAGCAGCACATTGTCCTGCGTAAACGAGAAATGTGCTGACGATAACATAAGTGCGGCCGGCCTTACTAAACAGACCATTAAACCACTGCTGATCGACTTGCATGTAGAGGTTACATTAACATGCCCTAACCCAATGTAACTTTTGCTCTTGTCTAACAATTTTTCCTTTAGAGATTAACAAAACTGGAAACTCGAGAGTCAAATGAAACCTACAAGAATCTCAATGACCAGCCAAAAATCCACAACTTCCAGATATGCATCACCAAACACTCTCCGGCTAATACGCCCCAAGATTACAGCACCAACCTGAAGCTGTTTCCCTCTCGTAGTTCATCCCAAGGTGAGGAGGACTCGGCCCTGATCCTAACCCAGGACCATTTGAAGAGCTCGGACCCCGACCTGTCGGCTAACAGTGACCAGGAATCTGGGGTGGAGGACTTGAGCTGCCGGTCTCCGAGTGGTGGAGACTCGTTACCCAGCGAGGACAGTGGGAAGGATCCCGATTCAGATGAAGCAGTGTTCCTGACTGCTTAGAGGTCTTATTAACCACTTGCTATTATATTAGTGCTTCTATTTATTTATAGGGAGTGATGTAAGCTGGGAGGGATATACTGGGGGAAAAAAAAACATATCGACTTTGTTCACATGTATCAGTGGTAATTTGTGCAGCGGAGACCAGATACTAATGTCCTATATAGTCGGTCTGATCCAGGCAATTGAACGACTGACAATTGGAAAAGTGCATACACAGGTTGACGAAACAATGACGGGGACACAATGATCGCTAATAATCTGGTATCCTGTTATCAGCAGCACGTCTCCTGTTTACACTGAGTAATGTGCTGCCGTTAAGAATTTTAATGAATGCATAAAATGTATCGCACCCAATGAAACGGTGCTTTCCTAGTTTGTCTGCCGATTGTGGTCCTGGTTAGATGGGCCAATAATCGTATGTTGAAATGATTCC
Source organism: Phyllobates terribilis (assembly GCF_046119375.1). Taxonomy (NCBI): domain Eukaryota; kingdom Metazoa; phylum Chordata; class Amphibia; order Anura; family Dendrobatidae; genus Phyllobates; species Phyllobates terribilis. The sequence goes on along the minus strand of NW_027363299.1, from coordinate 599,030 downwards.
TATGAGCGCTCGTTCATCGTTTATTGGCTCTACGCCTTAAGTGCGTGTCTGCAGCCTCCGGGAATATTCAGAAACAGTTATCTTTTTTTAAGAGCCAACCTTATAATGCATTTTGTTTCCTTTCATGATTTCAAACCACATGTCCGTGGAGCATGAATCCTGTCCCAATATATTTGTATATTTAAGGTTTGTCATTGACAAAGGTGCCCTGTACTGGAAATATGGACACTTACATCGTTTTCGGGTTTAGGTCCACTGTGTGAAAGATCTGAATGTGCTTTGCTTCTGTGTAAGTTGCTGGTAGACTAATGGTGGTCATCCAGGATCTGACATTGGGTATTAATTCCCTACCTCCTAGTTATGTTAGGCATGACTATCACATGTAAGGTTCTTGCCACCTGGCCGAGAAAAGTTCGAAAAAAAGGACGCAAGCATAAACTGTTTGGCCTGTGACCACAGCAATTTACAGTAAAACAATGTGATTTTCGTCACATGATTAAAACCATGACCCAATGTCTATGGCTGAATAATCCCTTAAAGACTAATGTTTTGTGCTATGGTATACCATCGGTCCGATCTTCTGTAACTTTATACTGTTTCCACATAGACTGCCAATGAAACAAAACTTCAGAATCTCATTTGGAGACTTTAAAGGGGCTGTCCAAGACTTTATTGAAGGCCTATACTTGATCATCAATGTCTGATTGATAGTGCGTGCTGTAGCTGTTCCTGTGTCAACGGTGGCCAGAAATGCTCAGGTGCCGAGCTCTGTTGACGGAGTACTACATATCGGCCACCCATTCAAATCATTAGGGGGCAGATGTGTAGTACGCAGCCGCAGCCACTATTCCCTCCACAGAGCTCCGCAGTGCAGCTCCGCTAATGAGCACCCCAATTGATCAAACATTGATGCCTTATCTTAAAGAGGTGGTCACTACATTGTATAATGCCCCCATCAAATTACACCTTTCAAATACCTGCAGCCGGGGTCACGTGATGCAGACTGAGCAGTCAGCAATAGCGCCACCCACAGGTACATATGGAAGCAGGAGGTATTTACAAAAACATTTATTTAGTTAACATGTGTAAATCGATGGGGTCATTATACAATGTAGTGGACCACTTCTTTAAAGAAAGGCCATCAATGTTAAAGTCCAGGACAACCCCTTTAATTATTAATCGGTATCGGTACAGATCTATTAGACTTTTCAGAACTTCAAAATAGGTCCATCCTTCAAACAGATGCCAAAAAGTACAGTATGCTGCAAACTTTAATGGAAGCATTCCTGTATGAATACAATATTGGAGGAAATAAAGAAAAAAAAACAAAAAGCTTTGGCACTTTTATGTAGGTCTCCAGAATATAGTGGGGAGAGACTTTCTTATTGACTTATATAAGCGAGGTAGAGCAGTAACCCCAAAGAAATTGAAAAATCAGCTGTGGTCCCTATAGGATGGCCCTACACATTGCATTTCCCATCACTTTTTTGAGAATACATTGGGGTGGAAAAATAAGATACAAATAAAGCAGATAATAAGAATTTATAGTCCAGAATTTACTGGTCACTTTTGTATTTCTGTAGGAATTCCAGCTCTGTACGTTGCAGATATCCGGCCCATCAGCGGATTAGCGGGGTCCCGCGTACTTGAATCCTTGCATGTTATCTGGGGGCTAAGAGCCATAGGGTTCTCTCTAAGTGCTTCCGACACTGGTTTTCAGAAAACGTACTGATCCTTTTATATTCGTGCTGCACGGTAGTTACATGTGGGGTCTCAGCGTCACATTACTGGGCTAGTACTAATATGGTAAGAGTCAATGTTGTGTAGTATCCCCCCGCCATCCTTTACGTGTCTGCCTGCTGCATAGCGGACGGCTGCCATCTTGAATGCTCATTGAAGCTGCTATTAGTTTTTTTTGTAAATTGCATGGATAATCTTACCAGAATAATCGTTCTCACTTCTTGACTTGTCTGCTCATTGTGACCAATATCATATTGGTTTTATAGACGAGTTTACAAGCGCTTGTAGTGCTACAATACAAGAACAAAGCTACTAGATGTAATAGGAAGATCATCATAAAATGACCGTCCCTCCCAACTGCAGATTCCAAAATCTTCTGAAGATGCAGCTTATAAGTGAGGTCCGTGATAGTCAGAAGCAGCGTCTTCTTCCCATGATCTGTGCCTGGGGTGGTAGCCCAGCGATGTAGGGGCTGAGCCGCAGTAACAGACATGGGGCCGTGTCTGCGGGGGAAGGTGGGGAATAGAGTTTTCATTTTCTAATCCAGGACAACCCTTTTAAAAGTAGAACTCCCAAAAACAATGAAAGGGAAAGCCTCTTAAAGGGACACTAATCCTCGAAATGAATGAGGGCAAAAAATAGAGCAGCTCTTACTTTTGTCCAGTCTCAACATGATCCTAAAAGAGATGGGGCCAGAGTCATCAAGAGCGGCGCTGTTCACATTGGTCTTGATGAGGAGGTGTGCTGGAGTCAGACAGATGCTCACGGTTCATGAAAAGGTGCATGCTTCTTCCTGAATTGAGAACGCACCGTGGGGCAATAAACAAATATGCAACATGGGAATGAGATTTTGTGGCTATTTATGGTACAAAGAATTAAAAAAAAAAATTCTGCACAAGCGCTGTGTGTGAGCAAACCCCAACGGTGGTGCCGCAGGTCTTTTGGGAGTTCTCCTTGATTGCAAAGGGTTTTGTGTGGTTTTTTTATATATATTATTTATGGTTTATTTATTGATGCCATCATTGCTTATTTTTGTGACGAGTATAATAAAATCATGATCTATTTTTTTATTTTGTGTTGCATATTTTGGCTGTAATTTATATGCAGAAATTGATTTTTGTTTTAAGATATTTTAAAATATGTTGTCAAGCAATATTACCCTAATTGTGACTATATCAGTACAAAGTACGTATGTAAAGTAGTTTATTCCGTAATGTGCAATTAGAATATTTTTGTAAACTCCCTTGTGTTGTGTGTGTGCTGGTGTGTATAGATTAGATTGGGCCGCTGTCCTTTACGGACATAGCATTAGAGTCATTTATGCTGCACTTATAGAAGATGCTAAAGAATTACACTACAGTTTTTTTAATACAATTTTCTTTTCTTTTTTAAAGCAATACTTTACTCACCCTCTCTGGGTCTAATGCAGAGTGTCAGCTATTTGTCACATTGACAGCGCTGCAGCCAGTCAGTGAGTTCAGTGACTCTGAGCAAGTAGTGCCGTTAACTCGGGCAAAGCTGCTGATCTCAGTTATTGGTTGCAGCGCTGTCGACGTGAGGCCAAAGGACAGTAACAGACACTGGGAGCAGTGGCAGAGACCCTGTGCTGGACCCAAGGAAGGTGACTAGTGCACAGTTACAAAAAAAAAACAGCTGCACCAACGGGTTAAAGGAAAATCCCTTTAACCCTCAACTGGTGAGGTGGGGGTCGCCACACCCCAGGGAATTTTTGTTCGGCTGCCATTCATTGAAAAATGCTGGTATGAGGATACGTGTCTCACTAGCTTCCATCCATTTGTGGGTGTCAAAAATTTGTTACACTCATATGCAATCAATCGCCAATAAGAAAACGATTAAAACAAACGTGACCTTCGCATTTTCTGTAAAAATAAGAGATTTCTAAACACTGGGGTATAGGAAACCCCACCTCACCAGTTGCGTGACATAAACCCCACCTCACCAGTCGAGGGTTAATGAACCAGATAATCTGGCACAGATCAGCAATGGAATGGGGAATTTTACAAGATCAGAAGCAAGAAACTGAGCAGAAAATTAGGAAATTACCCTGATAACATTTTGAATTAGCAGCTTGTTTTTGGGCTCTCTATACCAATCCAAGGGAGGTTTGTATACTTTATGACGGACATGTAATAATTCAGAATATTTGATGATTTGGAATTTATTAGATCCCCCAGGTGAATTACCCCAATACTATAAAATGGACATAAATGACACATAAATCTGTGCGGTTACAAAGTAACATTGACGCTCCTCCCCAACTCCCCGTACA
>NW_027363299.1:502500-587500 GCF_046119375.1 Phyllobates terribilis | reverse complement strand
GTTTTATGTCCTTAAGTAATGATAGAGAATATAAAATTCATGATTTCCTCAATTGTAATTCATCAGGGGAGTCCCTGTGGATTTTCACATTGGATACCACAGGGGTTAAATTCAAGACAGGATCTGATACTGCAGTATTAAGAAATATAATTCTGCATTTATTTCCATGCATGTACACTGGGTACGGAAAGTATTCAGACCACTTTACATTTTTCACTCTTTGTTTCATTGCAGCCATTTGGTAAATTCTAAAAAGTTCATTTTTTTTCTCATTAAAGTCCACTCTGCACCCCATCTTGTCTGAAAGAAAACAGAAATGAAGACATTTTTGCAAAATTTAATAAAAAAGAAAAACTGAAATATCACACGGGCATAAGTATTCAGACCCTTTGCTCAGTATTGAGTAGAAGCACCCTTTTGGGCTAGTACAGCCATGAGTCTTCTTGGAAATGATGCAACAAGTTTTTCACACCAGCATTTTGGGATCCTCTGCCATTCTTCCTTGCAGATCCTCTCCAGTTCCGTCAGGATGAATGGGAAACGTTGGTGGACAGCCATTTTCAGGTCTCTCCAAAGATGCTCAATTGGGTTTAGGTCAGGGCTCTGGCTGGGCCAGTCAAGAATGGTCACATAGTTGTTCTGAAGCCACTCCTTTGTTATTTTAGCTGTGTGCTTAGGGTCATTGTCTTGTTGGAAGGTGAACCTTTGGCCAAGTCTGAGGTGCAGAGCACTCTGGAAGAGGTTTTCATCCAGGATATCTCTGTACTTGGCCGCATTCATGTTTCCTTCAATTGCAACCAGTCGTCCTGTCCCTGCAGCTGAAAAACACACCCATAGCATGATACTGCTGTTATGATCTGCTACAAGAACTAAGGAAAGAGAGGAAATCTGTCCATACAATAGGACTAAGCTGATTCCTTACGATGCAGCGGGCAACCTGTTCCTTGCAAACAGACCCGCCTATGTCCGCGGCTAATCTGAACACAGACCTATAGATTAAAGGGAGGGGTCCCTAAAAGAACTAAGGACTGGGACAAAACTGGACACCTCCTGGCAGAAGTAGTAGCAGAAGAAGACAAACAGACAAAAGTACTTAGTGGTCCAAGGACCAAACAAACTAGAGAGATACAGTAGGTACAAAGCACCTGGCTAGATTAAGAGTCAAAGTAACACTGAAGTCCAGCAAAGCCTGAAGGGCGGAGCTGGAATAAATAGGCAGAAGGTCACATGACCACAAAATAGAAAAAACTAACAGGAGGGTTCTAACAACTGCCACCACCATGTTTCACTGTTGGGATTGTATTAGGCAGGTGATGAGCAGTGCCTGGTTTTCTCCACACATACCACTTAGAATTATCACCAAAAAGTTCTATCTTCGTCTCATCAGACCAGAGAATCTTATTTCTCATAGTCTGGGAGTCCTTCATGTGTTTTTGAGCAAACTCTATGCGGGCTTTCATATGAGGAGAGGCTTCCATCTGGCCACTCTGCCATAAAGGCCCAACTGGGGAAGGGCTGCAGTGATAGTTGACTATGTGGAACTTTCTCCCATCTCCCTACTGCATCTCTGGAGCTCAGCCACAGTGATCTTGGGGTTCTTCTTTACCTCTCTCACCAAGGCTCTTCTCCCACGATTGCTCAGTTTGGCTGGACGGCCAGGTCTAGGAAGACTTCTGGTGGTCCCAAACTTCTTCCATTTAAGGATTATGGAGGCCACTGTGCTCTTATGAACCTTGGGTAATGCAGAAATTCTTTTATAACCTTGGCTAGATCTGTGCCTTGCCACAATTCGGTCTCTGAGCTCCTTGGGCAGTTCGTTTGAGCTCATGATTCTCATTTGGTCTGACATGTAGTGTGAGCTGTGGGGTCTTATATAGACAGGTGTGTGCCTTTCCAAATCAAGTCCTATCAGTTTAATTAAACACATTTGGACTCCATTGAAGGAGTAGAACCATCTCAAGGAGGATCACAAGGAAATGGACAGCATGTGACTTAAATATGAGTGTCTGAGCAAAGGATCTGAATACTTATGACCATGTGATATTTCAGTTTTTCTTTTTTAATAAATTTGCAAAAAAATTCTATATTGCTGTTTTTTTCAGTCAAGATGGGGTGCTGAGTGTACTTTAATGAGAAAAAAATGAACTTTTTAGAATTTATCAAATGGCTGCAATGAAACAAAGAGTGAAAAATTTAAAGGAGTCTGAATACTTTCCGCACTCACTGTATGTATCTATATAAACTGCTCCAAAAATAAAGGGAACACTTAAAACAACAGAATATAACTCCAAGTAAATCAAACTTCTGTGAAATCAAACTGTCCACTTAGGAAGCAACACTGATTGACAATCAATTTCACATGCTGATGTGCAAATGGAATAGAGGATAGATGGAAATTATTGGCAATTATCAAGACAACCTCAATAAAGGAGTGGTTCTGCAGGTGGGGACCACAGACCACATCTCAGTACCAATGCTTTCTGGCTGATGTTTTGGTCACTTTTGAATGTTGGTTGTGCTTTCACACTCGTGGTAGCATGAGACAGACTCTACAACCCACAGAAGTTGCTCAGATAGTGCAGCTCATCCAGGATGGCACATCAATGCGAGCTGTGGCAAGAAGGTTGGCTGTGTCCAGAGGCTGGAGGCGCTACCAGGAGACAGGCCAGTACACCAGGAGATGTGGAGGGGGCCGTAGGAGGGCAACAACCCAGCAGCAGGACCGCTACCTCCGCCTTTGTGAAAGGAGGAACAGGAGGAGCACTGCCAGAGCCCTGCAAAATGACCTCCAGCTGGCCACAAATGTGCATGTGTCTGCACAAACGGTTAGATACCGACTCCATGAGGGTGGTATGAGGGCCCGACGTCCACAGATAGGGGTTGTGCTCACAGCCCAACACCATGCAGGACGCTTGGCATTTGCCACAGAACACCAGGATTGGCAAAGTTGCCACTCGCGCCCTGTGCTCTTCGTAGATGAAAGCAGGTTCACACTGAGCACATGTGACAGACGTGACAGAGTCTGGAGACGCCGTGGAGAGTGACATCCTTCAGCATGACCGGTTTGGCAGTGGGTGAGTAATGGTGTGGGGTGGCATTTCTTTGGAGAGCCGCACAGCCCTCCATGTGCTCGCCAGAGGTAGCCTGGCTTCCATTAGGTACCGAGATGAGATCCTCAGACCCCTTGTGAGACCATATGCTGGTGCGGTTGGCCCTGGGTTCCTCATAATGCTGGACAATGGCAGACCTCATGTGGCTGGAGTGTGTCAGCAGTTCCTGCAAGATGGAGGCATTGAAGCTATGGACTGGCCCGCCCGTTCCCCAGACCTGAATCCGATTGAGCACATCTGGGACATCATGTCTCGCTCCATCCGCCAACGTCACGTTGCACCACAGACTGTCCAGGAGTTGGCGGATGCTTTAGTTCAGGTCTGGGAGGAGATCCCACAGGAGACCATCCGCATCCTCATCAGGAGCATGCCCAGGCGTTGTAGGGAGGTCATACAGGCACGTGGATATATATATATATATATATATATATATATATATATATATGCCTTTTTGTCATTCTAGTAGTAGGGCCATAATTAAGACATGATTTGTTGAAACGTGTAGGTCTGTAAGCTATGATAGTTGCACATTTGCTGTATTCTTTGTGGAGCAGTGTTTTATATGGCTAATAAAAGCTAAGTTTTAATATTTTTTCTACTAAACAAACCTTTACGCTGGATCATTTGCACTTTTCCCTTGTCTGACTGCACTTATGTTTCGCCCTGGTACCACTTATCTGCATCTCCAGAAGTTTCCCATTTCTCTATTATACTCTTCAAATTACATTTTGAGACTTTCTCCTCCTGTTGTTGCACATATTTTTTTCCCTTCATCTGCACAGGTATCATTAATCTATCAACTATAATGGCCGTACCAGGTCCTGTATCCCGTACACATGACGTGGGCAGTGCACGGCATGCCGCTAGTTTTTATTCTGAGTGCTCTTATATACGGTGGTAGTTTTACACAATGTTGAGCTTGTGATTTGCAGAGTGAAATGTCTGACTGCTAGAACAGAAGTATACGGCAGATTCTACAGCATGGATACATAAAGGACGTCCTGGGGGAATATACCTCCCTCCAACACTCGTCCAGTCCCTGCCTCACACTAGAGACATTTATAATAACTCCAGGACTATGGAGCTGGTCATTTTCTCATAATCTGTGGCCATTATTAGTGATCTCACATTGTACGGTAATATCACCCTGGAGGTTGTGATGTATTTAGTGTAATAGCGCCATCTAGAATATACAGTATATATCAGGCGATACCATGCTTACTATAGTTAGTCGTCTTCTGTGCCCTCTATAGCTATCTATTATACTTTATATTTCTTTATAATAATTTATAATAAATTACTCGATAGTTTTACAGCTTTATGATGTTTATTAATCTGCTGAAATGATAAAAGAAAGTCGAACCTTACAGTGGACACAGGTGGAAGTGTCCTCCATGATGGTGTAGGCTGAGGTGGAGCAAGTATTTAGTCAGTGGGGGATCAAGATGACGAGTATTCCCCAGGGTTCCCTGTTATCAGGGAGGGACCCGGTGTATGCAATCAAAAGATCTTATCCTCTGACCGGCTTTGTGCCATCAACAGGTAATGATCCTCTGTCCGGCTGTGTGCCATCAACAGGTAATGACCATCCGGCAGTCCGACATCAACTGGTCATCACCCTCCAGCTGTGTGCAATCAACAGGTAATGACCATCCGGCAGTGCGCCATCAACAGGTAATGACCCTCTGGCTATGGCCATCAATAGGTCATCACCCTCCGGCTGTGTTCCATTAACAGGTAATGACCATCCGGCAGTGTGCCATGAACAGGTAATGACCATCCGGCTGTGTGCCATCAACAGGTAATGACCATCCGGCAGTGCACCATCAACAGGTAATGACCATCCGGCAGTGCACCATCAACAGGTAATGACCCTTTGGCTATGGCCATCAATTGGTCATCACCCTCCGGCTGTGTGCCATCAATAGGTAATGACCATCCGGCAGTGCGCCATGAACAGGTAATGACCATCCGTCTGTGTGCCATCAACAGGTAATTATCCTCTGTCCGGCTGTGTGCCATCAACAGGTAATGACCCTCTGGCTATGGCCATCAATAGGTCATCATCCTCCAGCTGTGTGCCATCAACAGGTAATGACCCTCTGGCTATGGTCATCAATAGGTCATCACCCTCTGGCTGTGTGCCATCAACAGGTAATGACCCTCTGGCTATGGCCATCAATAGGTCATCACCCTCCGGCTGTGTGCCATCAAATGTTTTTATCTTCTGTCCAGTTTTGTGCCATCAAGAGGTAATGACCCTCCAGCTGTGGGCCATCAACAGGTCATCACCCTTCGGCATTTAGGCTTCTTGTCTTCTGTAAGATGCGATTCTTGAGTCTCCTGATGCTAAAAAATATTTAAAAAATCACCGATTAAACTAATAATCTATCTTGTACATAAGCATCACAATTTATAATCTATCTAGTGCATAAGTATGACAATTTAGCTCACAGAACATACACTATGGTAAAACATTAGACCCTACAAGCAGAAATTTGCTAAACTAACATAAATATAACTGACAAATCAGTAGAAAAATCGCTACCAATGGCACAGCTCTCTTCACATCAACCTGTAACCATAGTAGATAAGAAATAGAGGACAATGCTCATAGTCAGTTATCAACAATTCGGCATGGGGCATCCCACCAGAGACATTATAATATCTAGTAGATTATAGATGGCAATAGAATTTACCAACAAGCACATAGTACGCCAAACTCAAGTACATAGTATGCCAAACCTCGACACGTTTTCCTAAAATAGGTTCATCAGAAGCACATACTAGACAGTGATACTTAGCAAAGCGTTCATAGATATATGCGCCATATGATAAGGTGCTAAAGTGCAAGTGTGTGACAAAATATCCATGCGATTTCAGGTGCAATGCTGCATTGTATGTAGTAAGATGGTGCCCATCAGACAGCATGTATAGGACTAACCTGTGATGAAAACACGAGCAATGGGAAAGTTCAAGCAGTTGCCTTCTCAATCTTCCTCGCCTCTAAGACATCTAAGGAAACATCTTCTCCTCTTGATTTTGGGTTGAGGTGTTGTAGGCATTTCAGGCTCTGGCATTCTAGGTTCTGACATACTAGGTTCTGACATGGTAGGTTCTGGTGTTCTAGGTTCTGGTGCTCTTGGCTCTGGAATTCTGGGTTGTTGGCTTCTCTGAAAAATCAGTAACCTCTCTTTAAGCTCCGTTGAACTTCGAGCTCTTCTTCCTATATTGTTGTGAGGGATCATTCTGACCCAGACAATATCACTGAACGCCACTTTATAGTTGCAACTAGGAACCTTTTTCGCATCCTGCGGTGCAGGAGCCATGGATGGAGTAGAACATTTGCCATTGGGCAGGACAGGTGTTCTCCTGGAGTCTTGCTTCTGAATCTGAGGGATGCAAATCGGCTCCTTACAAGCACTTTGTTCCTTCAGAATGGTTTTGTTCTCAGGAGTTTTCTGATTGTTTCACCAGGTTCAGACATTGCCCACTTGCTCAGGACAAGACTTAAGGCCAAATACTCTAGTATTGTCAGTAGTGTCATCACCGCAACAAAAACTGCGTCACGGAAGAGCCAAAGAGGAAGATTGATGGAAGCTTGATAGGTGCTTCTTCTGAGATCCACGGGTAGTGGGTCATCCTATAATAAAGAAAAAAAACATAATAAAGTCCTGTATATTTATACCCAATCCAGTCAAACAGAGAGCCCTTGTTATTATACAGTGATGGATACATTATCAAGCAACTTTCAGAAATATCCCATTGAGAAGATCAGGAAGAAGTTTGGGATTCACCTCCAGGGTCCATGGAATATTATTTACAGTTGGACTTTCATATGACGGACGGTCACGTGTCCAGTATGAGAAGTCCTGCAAGAGGCGATATTCTCATTAGCTGATCCTTGTGACCTCCATATTGATGAGAACATACTCGCCCTCAGTGTACTGTAATGTGGGGGGTAGAGCAACGTAAAGCACAGAAATGATAGGATGATACTCATCATCTCCAGAGGTCTCTCAGCACCAAGGTATGGTCAATGAGATACAAGCTACAATAATATACCCAGGGGTGACATCACAAAGCCCTCTGTGACATCATTGCACAGTTCTATCCATCATGTCACTGATACTTTGGACCTAACTAAATGTCTAAAAGAGAACCCTTCCACATGATTTCCAATCACGGAGCAGCTTCAGTTTTTCAAGAAAAGTTTAAAAAATATAATCTGTGCTGTGATTGGTCACAATGGCACATGAAGCAGAACGTCTTTAGATCTTTTAAAGGGAAAGTGTCAGCAATTTTTTTACAATTGTAAAATTGTAAAGTATTTATATTTATATATAAATACACATATATATTTAAAAAGGTTTTAATGGTATAAAATCTGAAAAAAATATTTTAACTCTTTTGATGTTTTCATCTTGTAAACACTAGGGGGAGCAGCTGCTGATATTTCCATGAAAACAGAATACAGCTAGCTCGCATTACGACTGCAGTAAAAGTGGGCGGGATCTGCTCACATGGGTGTGATGTCACTCCTCCCCTTCTGGGCGTTTGCAAAAAGGTAAATGAGACTGTAGTTTAGGATCACAGTGCGGAGCGATCACTGGTGACTGCAAAGTGATATATAAGGGACAACACCAAAGTCATTAATCACTACAAGGACAAGGCAGGAATGTGGGAGTCAGAGGGGTCACCCCACACTTATATCCCCTCTGACTGTCACTTCCTAAGCTCCTTTCCCTGCCATAACCTCTTATTCCCGCAGGTAAATTCTTACAGGACCCCCCTCCCCATCCCCTTCCCCTGCCGCAGCTGATTCTAAACGTCCTCCATATGTAATAATAGACAGGTACTCACCGGCAGCCTATGGTAATTCACAGGGTAGAACAGGGTACAGCACAGAAACAATATGGCGATCCTCATTGTCTCCAGGGGGTATCTCAGCACCAAGATATGGCCAATGAGATATGAGCTCCAGGTGGATGGAGCCCCCTTATATACCCCAAGGGTGACATCACAACGCCCTCTGTGACATCATCACCCACAACATTCCGTCACATGACATCACCCAGCACCAGCATCATGTGACCCAGCATAAATAGAAAGTCCTTGTTGGCTATAGCAACTATTCAAAACTAAGTTTAAACTTTTCCAACAGCTAAAGGCGGCTCTGTGATGGCAGTTTCTTCTTGTGGACGGTTGTGATAAATCTGCAGAACATCTACATAACGCGACATGTAGAAAATCCTGTCTTTTCCCCTCTGTTCTTCCTCTGGTGCTACAGAGACGGATAGAAGGAGCTTTTCCAGACCTTACAGTGCACAATATGGGACCTAATCACTGATATCCCAGATCTCCTCAGTACAAGCATACCGCCAACCTATGAGGACTAGAAAGAGGGCGAAACCATGCGGCACGCGTAGTCTGGCCACGCCCCTATCCACACCCCAAGCCACGCCCTTTTTATGCCTTGGCAGGAGGAGATGTCTGTACAAAGCGCAAGTTATCAAAAGGCTGAAGGAACACTTTATCAACATGAATGAAGGTTTTGAAGGGCATCCACTGTCCCGGCACTACCGGAAGTTCCACAACCAATCTTATAAGGACACTAAGTTTTGTGGGATCCGATTAGTCCCCAGAAAATGGAGGGGAGGTGATTACCTGAGATTAATGTCGCGGATGGAATCCAAATGGATCTTCACATTAAATAGCTTGGCTCTGAAGGGCCTTAATCACGAGAGTCAGCTGTATGCCTTCAACTCGCAGCGGTATATACTGTATGTATTTTTTATCCCAGTACCAATTGAACATTTACATTGCACTTTTATGAACCTCCTTATATTTTATCAATATAATATGTCTTTTGGATATATTCCTTTGAATCCACCTATTTTATATATGTATTTGTTTCTATACATTGATACCCCTATTGGAGATACTATATAATGTTTTTATTTTTCTCCTTCATTTTTTCCTTTTTATCTCTGGATGGTACTAAGTGCCGAATTTATACTATCCTGGTAATATACACTGATTAACAGACTGTTTTTTATAGCCATCAGAAATATAAGTATATAATTTTTATTCATTTTTAACTAATTGTGAAAGTTTGAACAAAGTCTTTTTTATTATTATTTTTTTCACACACAGTCTATTCTTATTGGAATTCTATCTTAGTTCTATTGCACCTCCATATGTCCTTTTGCACCGTCTTGTTAGTATTGGATCTTCCTCCATTTCTTTGGTTGTATTATCTTTGTGGGGGGCGTTTGGACTTTATTAGGTTACCAGTTTGACTACCAGCGAGAAGCTGACGAAGAGGAACTGTGAGTCCTCGAAACGCGTAGTTTTTTTTGGCCTATACAGGACATCGAAGGAGAAGGAGAGAGTCAAGGCACAGGGATAAGCCCTCCTGATATCCAGAAGATATATATAACCATATCATATTATTGATACAAAATATAAATGCACAGAGTCAATAAAATCATTTAAAAACACCAAACCCCATCCTTACTTTGCAGGATACCTATTCCAAAGGTGTATCTAGGTTTTCTGGCACCCGGTGCAGCAGGGGCTGGCTGGCACATTTTAGCCTGGGGGGCAAGCACACAGCAGTGGCCCATGAGTAGCGGCCCATCCTTAACATGTTTATTACCAGATGCATCATAAGCCTATATTCACACGACCGTATTGTCTAAGTGCTGCCCGTGAAAAAACCTGACAGCACTTGGACCAGTTCAGATGAGTGTTTGTAGTGGTCAGACATAGTACATATTATTCTTATGTATTACTTAATGTTGAGCGATACCTTCCGATATCGGGAAATATCGGATCGGATTGGATCGGACCGATACCCAAAAAGTATCGGATATCGCCGATTCCGATACCGGAAACCAATGCAAGTCAATGGGACGCTAATATCGGAATGCCATCCCAGCGTGAGAGAATTCTCCTGATTGTTTAAAAGCCGGCAGGCGGTAAAAAGCCGCCGGCTTTTAAACAATCACACAGCCCCATACTGCTTCCCCGCAGCCTCCCACCCCGATCCTGCGCTCCCCCCGCCACCTCACATCCCGATCGTAAGTTAGGACCGGGCGGGGAGCGCAGCACCAAGGAGCAGGGAGCGAAGGACCCAGGCGGGGAAGCCGGCAGGGAAAAGACTTCACCGCCGGCTTTCCCGTTTTGTGCTGCGCTCTCCCGCCGGTTATTTCAAATGAACAGCTGAGGTATCAGGTGATGCTGATCAGCTGTTCATTTGAAGTAGCTGCGGTGCCCTCAGAGGGTTCATGTGAGTTCATGCTTCACTGCATGAACTCACATGAACTTTCCCACGGCCGCACAGGTCAGCCTCACCTCCCAGACCATCAGACCCATCATGATTGGAGTGTGCGCGGGTGTCTGTGCGATGTGTGCGGGTGTGTGCGCGATGTCTGCGGGTGTCTGCGTGCAGGCAGACATAGGCCGATGTGACACTACTACTCACATCGGCCTTTGTCTGTCCCCCGTCCACTCGTGCCAGCAGGATCAGCTCGATGGGAGCAGTAGTTCCCATCAGCCTGATCCTGCTATTTAAACTGCCCCATATGTTATTTTTGCCCCTATACATCTTTTATGTTTTTAGGCCCCCCACATATTTTTTTTGTTTTTGGTCCCCAATAAATTTTAAATACATTTTTCATTGGTGGCCAGTGGTTACCTAAAATAAATTAGTTCATACATTACCTGATCGCCACCTAAAATAAAGTAAAAAATAAAAAACTACACCTATACTCACCTAGACACCGGTTTATGCAATGATGGGGCTGCTTTACGGCCCCGTCATTCTAGCGGCGGCAGTGGTTTAGAGCGGTCACATTTTATGTGGCTGCTCTAAACTGGAGATCTTCGTGGGACACTCGTGGACTACTACGGAGGGGTAAGGATAAGGTTGTGGTTTATTATTTTATATTTTATTACAGGAGATCGATGGCTTCGGGGAATTAGGTGTCTAGGTGAGTATAGGTGTAGTTTTTTATTTTTTACTTTATTTTAGGTGGCGATCGGCGGGGACAGGTAATGTATGAACTAATTTATTTTAGGTAACCACTGGCCACCAATGAAAAATGTATTTAAAATTTATTGGGGACCAAAAACAAAAAAAATATATGGGGGGCCTAAAAACATAAAAGATGTATAGGGGCAAAAATAACATATGGGGCAGCTAAAATAGCTACTGCTCCCATCGAGCTGATCCTGCTGGCACAAGTGGACGGGGGACAGATATAGGCCGATGGGAGTAGTAGTGTCACATTAGCCTATGTCTGCCTGCACGCAGACACCCGCAGACATCGCGCACACACCCGCACACATCGCACAGACACCTGCGCACACACCAATCATGATGGGTCTGATGGTCTGGGAGGTGAGGCTGACCTGTGCGGCCGTGGGAAAGTTTATGTGAGTTCATGCAGTGAAGCATGAACTCACATGAACCCTCTGAGGGCACCGCGGCTACTTCAAATGAACAGCTGATCAGCATCACCTGATACCTCAGCTGTTCATTTGAAATAACCGGCGGGAGAGCGCAGCACAGAACGGGAAAGCCGGCGGTGTAGTCTTTTCACTGCCGGCTTCCCCGCCCGGGTCCTTCGCTCCCTGCTCCTTGGTGCTGCGCTCCCCGCCCGGTCCTAACTTACGATCGGGATGGGAGGTGGCGGGGGGAGCGCAGGATCGGGGTGGGAGGCTGCGGGGAAGCAGTATGGGGCTGTGTGATTGTTTAAAAGCCGGCGGCTTTTTACCGCCCGCCGGCTTTTAAACAATCAGGAGAATTCTCTCACGCTGGGATGGCTTTCCGATATTAGTGTCCCATTGACTTGCATTGGTTTCCGGTATCGGAATCGGCGATATCCGATACTTTTGGGTATCGGTCCTATCCAATCTGATACGATATTTCCCGATATCGGAAGGTATCGCTCAACACTACTCCTGACCCCACACATAAACTTCAGCTCATCCAGCACCATGACAACCAGCACAGCAGAGTCCTGCATCTGACGCGCCCCTGGGCCTGCTGTGTCGCGCAGCGTCTCGCGCACGGGGCTTACCTGGAACCGGATCAGATGAGGGTTGTAGTCTCCGAGTGGCGGGGACCCGGTCCGTGCCCAGGGAGTCAACTCAGTGTGTGGCAGTCTTGATAGATGTTATTTGAGTGTCGACTACGCCACCCGTTGATTTGCAGCTATGGAGCTGCCGCTGCAGGGCAGACCGCTGAGGCCGGTGTAGAATTGTGCAGCGTGATAGTATAACCCCCAACGGGAGGGGTATGGCCTCAGGGCAGCCGACGTGGAAAATGGGGGTAGCAGGAACCACTCAGAGACGGTGCGGTGTAATTCAGGGTCTTTACTGGTAACAACGATAGACCCTCCCGGAGTACTTGCTAGCGAACGGGGCCTGGTCAGTCCTTGAGCAGATGGGATCTCCCCTGGCCAGCGGAGTTGTAGGCCTCCCAAACTGACTGTACTCTTCTGGCTACCTTGCTAGAAGCGGATATACGTAGCCCACGTCCCTGAGTGTACCGTGTGGTGCTCACCCGTATGGCCGGTGACTCGGGGCCTTCTAATGGCTTCCGCTCCACGATGGCGGTGCTGGTCCCACGCGTGTGACCGTGCCTTCGGGTTTCTGGGCCTGAGGACCTGAAATCCCCTGCCGGTCGGCTTCTGCTGCTGGGTAAGAGTTAGTCCCCACAGCCTCGGACGCCGGGTCCGGTAAGAAAGCTTCTCAGTCAGGGCGAGCTCTGCAGCTGCCAGCCCCTGACTCGTATTAGTATTGCCCCCACTGAGCTTCTGCTGTTTCTTCATATGACTGTTTCTTGTCTCTACTCTCCTTGACTCCAGGCTCAGGCCCCTGGACAGGGCCTGCCTGTGGAGCAGAGCCCATAGAGCAGCTCTGCTCCCTGTCTTCTCCTCTCAGAACTCCCTACCCTGCCTCAGCCCCAGGTTTATATAGGGGAAGTCCTTCCCCTCCCAAGACTGGGCAGGAGGTGTGGCATGCACAGGATCCCTGACCAAAGGACCTCCCACCTGCTCTCAGACATAATATCTCTATCACTGTGGCAACCAGACCCCTGGGGTGTCACACATCCACTGAGGCCCCTGATCATGTGACCCCTGACTCTTCCCCTCCTGTGACCTCATCACAGCTCCTGTGCGCACAGAGCAGCCATATATGTGGTGGCGGCTCTGCAGGTGGAGGTATGTGGGGATCCCCCATTACTGGGCGCAGGGGGCATTAACCCCTTGAGCACAGAGACTCTTTTGGGGTCTTGTGTTGCCCCTTTATAAGAATCATAAGGTTTTTGTTCTGTTTCCTGTAATAGATACATACGACCCAACTATGGAGACAGGAAGGGAGGAAACATATTGTTCTCATAGTAAAGGGCCCCTTTACTGGCCCCACAGTGTAATGCCCCCATTATGCCCCTTATACAGAATGTATGATGCCCCCACACAGTGTAATGCCCCCATTATGCCCCTTATGTAGGATGCATGATGCCCCCCACAGTGTAATGCCCCCATTATACCCCTTATGCAGTATGTATGATGCCCCCACACAGTGTAATGCCCCCATTATGCCCCTTATGTAGGATGCATGATGCCCCCCACAGTGTAATGCCCCCATTATACCCCTTATGCAGTATGTATGATGCCCCCACACAGTGTAATGCCCCCATTATGCCCCTTATGCAGGATGCATGATGCCCCCACACAGTGTAATGCCCCCATTATGCCCCTTATGCAGGATGTATGATGCCCCCACACAGTGTAATGCCCCCATTATGCCCCTTATGCAGTATGTATGATGCCCCCCACACAGTGTAATGCCCCCATTATGCCCCTTATGCAGGATGTATGATGCCCCCACACAGTGTTATGCCCCTTATGCAGGATGTATGATGCCCCCCACACAGTGTAATGCCCCCATTATGCCCCTTATGCAGGATGTATGATGCCCCCACACAGTGTAATGCCCCCATTATGCCCCTTATGCAGTATACATGATGCCCCCACACAGTGTAATGCCCCCATTATGCTCCTTATGCAGTATGTATGATGCCCCCACACAGTGTATTGCCCCCATTATGCCCCTTATGCAGTATGTATGATGCCCCCACACAGTGTAATGCCCCATTATGCCCCTTATACAGTATATATGATGCCCCACACAGTGTAATGCCCCCATTATGCCCCTTATACAGTATGTATGATGCACCACACAGTGTATGCCACCATTATGCCCCTCATGCAGTATGTATGATGCTCCCACACAGTGTAATGCCCCCATTATGCCCCTTATACAAGATGTATGATGCTACCACACAATGTAATGCCCCCATTATGCCCCTTATGCAGTATGTATGATGCCCCCACACAGTGTATTGCCCCCATTATGCCCCTTATGCAGTATGTATGATGCCCCAAAAAGTTTAATGCCCCCATTATGCCCCTTATGTAGTATGTATTATGCCCCCACACAGTGTAATGCCCCCATTATGCCCCTTATGCAGTATGCAGGACATTGCCAGACCTCATGTGGCTGGAGTGTGTCAGCAGTTTCTGCAAGGTGAAGGCATTGAAGCTATGGACTGGCCCGCCTGTTCCCCAGACCTGAATCCGATTGAGCACATCTGGGACATCATGTCTCGCTCCATCTGTGTCACCCTGGCCTGGATGCCACAAAATGTATTAAAGCTGTGTCTGAGAGCAAGGGAGAGGTTCTCTAGTCAGGGGAACATTAGCATGCAATGCCTCCTGTCTCAGGCCAGTAGGGGGAGCAGGCTGCCCCTATAAAAACTGGTGCTGGGGGCAGGGTTAGAGAGAACTGGATGGCCTGTCTCAGCATTGAGACTTGTCCCAGAGCAGAACAGGGACAGACAGTTGCACTGCACCTAAGAGGAAGTGTGGCAGGAGGAGAGCCACAAGCCAGAGACAAGAGGCGAAGAGAGCCTGTCTTGGCAGAAAGAGGACTTAATTTACCAGACTTTGGTGTCTGAGGCTGAGAGGATTCCACATCCCCCAGCAGAGAACCAGTCCGCAGGGGACTGTATATTCCTTGGCCTAAGAAGCCTGGAGGCCCTGCCACAACAGAAGGGACCAGTAAAGCCGTACAAGGCTGGGAGCAGAAAGGAACCCACGTCGCAGGCCATACAGGCGAGAATACACAGAAAGCTTGGAAACGTGGGCTGTTACCCTATCAGGAGGAGATAGCCAGAAGGAGCGCAGAAAGCACGGTAGGCCTACACCCTTACCCTGACCAGGGCCAATTTCCCCGTTGCTCTCAGACATCCAGGTCCCCCTCCTAGCCGGGACTGTTTATGGGTCAATTTACCTGTTCTAGTAAAGACCCTGGACTGCAACCTGTTGTCTGTGTGCTCCTTGCTTCTCCAGCACTATCAGCACTGGGACTCTCACCACCATCACTCCCACCATCCACTATACTGCCCTGGGGCCGCACTCTTCCCGTGGGGAGTCACACTACCCTAGCTGCACACCTCATCAGCCCCAGCGGTCGGCATGCAGCGGCGGTTCCTAATAACCGCAATCCACGGGTGGCGTAGTCGGACATAATCAATAGCACATAACGGACTACCACTGGCCTGACCACCCTGAGCCACGGAACCGGGTTGCCACTACTACTCCCATCGTTCCCAGACTGCCCGGATCCGAGTGCCCCACGGCCCAAGGGGCGAGTCAGCTTTGGCGTAGTCGGCAGGATTTCATGCCCGCAACCACCGGGTACTGGGTGCCTGAAAAAGACTTTTGTAACTTACCTGTGGCGAAGTTTCCCGCCGTCCGGAGTCGTTTCCCGCCATCCGGAGCCGATTCCCGCCATCAGACGCCATCTTGGACTGTTTCCCGCCGTCTTCTGCCGTCTTCCCGCCATCCGCAGCTGTTTCTCGCCATCGGACGCCATCTTCAGGACGCCGCGCGGGAAGAAGAGGGGCGTGGACTTCAAAACCGCGCGAGATCCGAAGCTCCGCCCCACGCACCGACGCTGCGCAAGGTCCTGGAAGGGAGAGAGAGCGACGCTGACGTCATCAGGACGCGACGCAAGGTCCTCGTCCAGAGCAGCAGCAGCGGAGCCGCGGCCTACAGAAGAGGATCGTCGGAAGGTAGGCCACGCTTAACTAGGGGGGAGGAAGATGTCGGACACAGAGGCGCCCACTACCACCAACGCAGCTGCAGCAGCGGTGATGCCCTTTTCCCTGCCCTACATCCCTGGAGCGGCCTGGCTGCCCAAATACTCAGGGGAGCCCCATGCCCTAACTGACTTCAAGGAAAGGCTATACAGTTTGTTCCACGTTTACCCCCTGACAGAGGAACAGAAGGTCAGCATATTGACAGGGCAGTTAACTGGCGCAGCCCAAAGGGAGGTAAAATCATGGCCCACTGAGGATAAAAGGACTGTGAAGGGTATTCTGGCCCGGCTGCGGGGTACCTTTGACACACGTACCTCCGCTGAGATTAAAATGAGGTTCTATGGATGTAAGCAGCGGGCACAGGACAGCATCAGAGACTATGCCCTAAATCTGCAGGAAGCCTTGAGGGCTATTCAACAAACTGACCCTGGCAGTGTGCAGGAAACGGATAAGCTGCTAACAGAACAATTCATAGAAGGTCTGCTGTCTAGCGCCCACAGGGCCCAACTGCGTCTCATGTTCTTTCAGAACCCCGACCTAACCTTTGCCCAATTTAAGGACAGGGCCATAAGGGTGCTCCGTGAATCTGCAACCAGTGGCGCTATAAACCCCCGGCGCCCTGCTCTCACCAACCACCAGGAGGCGGCGCCCTCCTCTATGGATCCCGTGGGGGCTGATGCACAGGCCCTGAACCAAGCCCCGTCGAAAGACCTGCACCACCAAGGCCAGGAGCTGACCAGGAGCGTCGCGGCGTTGACCAGGACCGTCCAGGCGTTGCAAGTGGACCCGTCAAGACCCATCGAGCTGGCTTCAAGTCCGGAGGATGTCCCGTGGCGTCGACAGAGGAGGATCCCGTCGTTCCGAGGGAGGCCCACAGACCGCTACGCAGAGGATGGACAGCCCATTTGCCGTCGATGCAACCAGCCCGGACACATTTCCAGGTACTGTAATTTAAAAGGGTCCAACCTGGGGCAAAGGGCCAACCCCCAGGCATAAGATCACCAGGCCCTTACAATTGGCGTAATAAGTACATTGGGGGGCGCCCGGTTTTACCCATGGTGCTGGACGGTATCCCCATGAGCGCCTTGCTGGATAATAGGTCACAAGTAACCACTATCCCTTATGTACTTTTTAAGCAGTATTGGCCTGATGCTGATATCACACGGTATCCAGACAATAACTTGAGCATCATCGCCAGTAATGGCTTACCCGTGCCGCAGATGGGGTTCAAGGAGATGACCATTAAAATTGGTAAAGTTGAACTGCCGACACAGGGGGTGATTATTGTGGACATTGACCGTCGTGAAAGTCACCCTAAAATAACTGTGGGTACTAACGTAATTGAAAATTGTCTTTCAGAGGTAATTGTAATTCTACAACAGGTGGCGGTGAATGCTAGTTCCAGCCAACAGAGAGTCCTCAACAAGGAGATAAAAGCCCTGATGAGACGGCAGCAGGTAGAACTGTCTGGTGGTGAGATCGGTAGCGTAAGACTGAGTGACCCATTCCCCATTTCCATGCCTCCCAAAAGTGAAATGATGATCTGGTGTCGGACTGCAATCGGGTTGAGAGGTAGAGACTACCAAGCCATGGTAGAACCCGTGTACTCAGACAGCAGGCCCACCATTTTGACAGCCCGGGGGGTGGTTGATGTCCGTCATGGGAGGGTGCCCGTCCGCATCCTCAACATTGGGGAGAGGGAAGTACACTTACCCAGGTACGCTACACTCGCCAAACTGTTTGTTGTCGAACACAAAGCTATCAGGGCCGTGGAACCCTTGCCTCCATCTCCTCAGGCGGAGGGTAATGGCTCCCAGAAACAAAAGGAGGACTGGTGCCAGAAACTCCATGTGGGTGCTGACTCCACTCCCCTGCACCAAAAACAAGGAGTCTACCGGGTGGTACAGGAGTACGAGAGAGTCTTTAGTAAGCACCCGCTAGACTTCGGCAGAGTAAAAGGGATAGAACACCACATCCCCACAGGGAGCCACCCACCAATAAAAGAGAGGCACAGACCTGTACCCCCTGCACATTATCAGAACGCAAAGGGCATGCTAAGAGAGATGAAAGAAGCTGGGGTTATTAGAGACAGCTGTAGCCCCTGGGCAGCCCCCTTGGTTCTGGTCAAAAAGAAAGACGGCACCATGAGAATGTGCGTGGACTATAGACAAATCAACCGTATCACCCACAAAGACGCATATCCGCTGCCTAGAATAGAGGAGTCTTTAGCCGCACTAAAATCTGCTAACTTCTTTTCTACTTTGGACCTTACTAGCGGGTACTGGCAGGTTCCTGTGGCAGAGGCTGACAAGGAGAAGACTGCCTTCACCACCCCGATGGGACTGAGTGAGTTCAACTGTATGCCCTTCGGGCTCTGCAACGCACCAGGGACCTTCCAGAGGCTGATGGAATGATGTCTAGGGCACCGAAACTTCGAGACGGTCCTCCTTTACCTGGACGACGTGATCGTCTATTCGAAGACCTACGAGGACCACCTAAAGCACCTGGCTGAGGTGTTCGAAGCCCTGGCAGGCTATGGCCTGAAGGTGAAACCATCGAAGTGTCACCTGCTGAAACCAAAGTACCAGTACCTAGGGCACGTGGTAAGCGCGGAAGGAGTGGCCCCCGACCCTGACAAGGTCACGGCAATCAAGAGCTGGCCAAGCCCCTCGAACATCAAAGAGGTGAGACAGTTTCTCGGGTTGGTAGGCTACTACCGAAGGTTCATCCCCGGGTTCACTAAGATGGCAGCTCCTATGCAGGACCTCCTGATCGGACAGTCTAAGTCCAGGAGCCAAAAGCCGCCCTTCAAGTGGGATAAACCGGAAGAGGAGTCCTTCCGCCAGCTAAAGATGGCCCTCACAGGGGACGAGATCCTGGCCTACCCTGATTATGGCCAGCCTTTCATTCTCCACACAGATGCCAGTAATGTGGGACTGGGAGCCGTACTGTTCCAAAACCAACAGGGCAGAGAAAGGGTGATCGCGTACGCCAGCCGGAAGCTGAGACCCACCAAGAGGAACCCGGAGAATTACAGCTCCTTCAAGCTAGAATTCTTGGCGGTGGTGTGGGCCGTGACGGAACGCTTCAAGCATTACCTGGCCTCCGCAAAGTTCACCGTGTACACGGACAACAACCCGTTGACACACCTGGACAATGCAAGACTGGGTGCCCTAGAACAGCGGTGGATGGCCCGTCTCTCCAACTATGACTGATCAAGTACCGGGCCGGCAAAACCAATGCCAACGCTGACGCCCTATCGAGGATGCCTCACTTATCTGAAGGTGACGAAGACCCAGAAGAGCTGGAGGAGGTAGAACTCCCCGCGTTTCACCGGTATGGAGCTGCTCAATACTCCCACCGCGTGAAGGAGGAGGATCTAACAACCGTGATGATAAATCCCCTACCTCAACACAGCTGGGTCGAGACCCAAGATAGTGACCCTGCCATCCGCCTGGTGAAAGATCTGCTGACCCAGGAAGATGCCCGCATAGATCCGGATGCTCCAGAGGAAGCCAAGCAGCTATGGAAAGAGAAGAGCAAGCTGTTCCTCTACGAAGGCAAGTTGTGCAAAAGGATTGTCAACCACCGTACGCACGAGCTGACCTGGCAAGTCGTGGTCCCAAGGCGGGATGCAGCTATGGTCCTGGGGGCTTACCATGACAGAGCGGGACACATCGGTTCGGTTGGAAGAAACTGGAGTTCCTACTAAGAGGAAGGTTCTTTTGGGTCGGCATGAGAGGAGCTGTAGAAAAATGGTGCAGAGACTGTGGCCCTTGTCACCTAAGGAGGAAGGACCGCACCAGCCAGAAGACACCCTTGAGGCCCATCGTCACCACGCAGCCTCTTGAGCTGGTAGCTCTGGACCATGTCAAATTGGCTCCCAGCCGGTCAGGATACATCTATGCCCTGACAATCGTGGACCACTATTCCCGTTTTCTAGTGGTGGTCCCAGTAAAAGACTTGACAGCCCAAACAGCGGCCAGAGCCTTCCAGAAATATTTCTGCCGTCCACACGGGTATCCGGAACAGGTCCTGACAGACCAGGGTCCAGCGTTCGAGGCTGAAATCTTCCAGGAGTTCGGCAACCTCTATGGCTGTAAGAAGATTCGGACAACGCCTTACCACCCACAAACCAACGGGATGTGTGAGAAGATGAACAATATAGTCATTGATCTCCTGAAGACGTTGCCCCTGGAGGAGCGCAGCCTGTGGCCAGAAAAACTGCCGGACCTGATAGACTTATACAATCATATCCCGGTGAATGCTACCAACTGCACCCCGGCTTACCTGATGCGACCCAGACCGGGTAAGCTGCCTATAGACCTGGAGATGGGAGTCCTAACGCCTGAGGACACCTCCCCGGATGCGGACTGGGATACGGAAAGGCAACTGCAGTACAAGAAGGTGCAGTAGACTGTGGAGAAGAGCCTGGCCCAGGTGAGAGAGAGGCAAGAAAAACTCTTCAACCAACACGCCCCTGCTGGTCCCCTAGAACCTGGTGAGCAAGTCCTAAAGCGAAAAAGAAGGCTTCACAAGTTGGACGACCAGTGGGAAAGGGAACCCTACACCGTACTGCAGTCTGATCACGACAACCCGAAGGTGTGCGTGATCACCAAGGACGGAGGAGAAACCACTAGTACCGTCTCCAGAGACCATCTCAAAAGATGCCCCGAGCAACTCCGTAGTGCAGAAGAGGATCAGAGTGACCTTGAACCCGCAGAGGACAAGGAAGAAATGATCAGCACCGTTCTCGGAGAGTTCCCTCAGTCCTGGACTCGCATAAATGATGCCATAGTGGTACCCGTCCTGCATTTCCTGCAACCGGCACAGCAACAACCAACACCAGAGCCGGAAGGTGAAGAGGAGCAAGCGGTTCCAGAGGCAGAAGAGCCTGTACCAGCAGCCCAGGAGAGTCAACCCTCTGCTGACAGTGAGCCTGCCATGCCTGCGGTAAGCCAAAGGACCCACAGACAGCTGCCTTCCCTACCTGTACACCCAGCTGGTAGCTGTACCCCTAACGCTAGTGGGGAAAGCCAGGTTGGTCCACCACCAGACAGTGGGCTACGTAGGTCAACCAGGAGCACAAAGGGGCTGATACCCGCTCGCTGGAGAATATAGAGCGCACTAAAATTGTAAATAACCTTGTTGCCAAATGTTGAATTGTTTGCAAAGTTACATGCATGTTTGGTAATTCCGTGTTTCAGTTTCTTGCAGTTACTGTAAGGACTCACAGGTTATGGACTTTTTATAACCGGGACCTGGTATGGACTGCGTTCGGAGCCTAACCAAGGAATGAACTAAGACTGTGAAGGACTTGGGGTAGGACAGACCCCCACCTGGTTAAGGCTCCCCGTTGTATTGGTGATATGGACACCCGGTCACAGGCCACACTGTGACCTTAAGAACTCAATTTGTGCGTCGTCTGTCTATTAATGTCTATTAATGTTTTATTGTCTTTGTTTATTGTTTAGTCCCGGAGTACTAAATTTCACTAGGGGGGAATGTGTCACCCTGGCCTGGATGCCACAAAATGTATTAAAGCTGTGTCTGAGAGCAAGGGGGAGGTTCTCTAGTCAGGGGAACATTAGCATGCAATGCCTCCTGTCTCAGGCCAGTAGGGGGAGCAGGCTGCCCCTATAAAAGCTGGTGCTGGGGGCAGGGTTAGAGAGAACTGGATGGCCTGTCTCAGCATTGAGACTTGTCCCAGAGCAGAACAGGGACAGACAGTTGCACTGCACCTAAGAGGAAGTGTGGCAGGAGGAGAGCCACAAGCCAGAGACAAGAGGCGAAGAGAGCCTGTCTTGGCAGAAAGAGGACTTAATTTACCAGACTTTGGTGTCTGAGGCTGAGAGGATTCCACATCCCCCAGCAGAGAACCAGTCCGCAGGGGACTGTATATTCCTTGGCCTAAGAAGCCTGGAGGCCCTGCCACAACAGAAGGTACCAGTAAAGCCGTACAAGGCTGGGAGCAGAAAGGAACCCACGTTGCAGGCCATACAGGCGAGAATACACGGAAAGCTTGGAAACGTGGGCTGTTACCCTATCAGGAGGAGATAGCCAGAAGGAGCGCAGAAAGCACGGTAGGCCTACACCCTCACCCTGACCAGGGCCAATTTCCCCGTTGCTCTCAGACATCCAGGTCCCCCTCCTAGCCGGGACTGTTTATGGGTCAATTTACCTGTTCTAGTAAAGACCCTGGACTGCAACCTGTTGTCTGTGTGCTCCTTGCTTCTCCAGCACTATCAGCACTGGGACTCTCACCACCATCACTCCCACCATCCACTATACTGCCCTGGGGCCGCACTCTTCCCGTGGGGAGTCACACTACCCTAGCTGCACACCTCATCAGCCCCAGCGGTCGGCATGCAGCGGCGGTTCCTAATAACCGCAAATCCACGGGTGGCGTAGTCGGACATAAACATCAGCACATAACGGACTACCACTGGCCTGACCACCCTGAGCCACGAAACCGGGTTGCCACTACTACTCCCATCGTTCCCCTACTGCCCGGATCCGAGTACCCCACGGCCCAGGGGGCGAGTCACATCCACCAACGTCGCGTTGCACCACTGACTGTTCAGGAGTTGGCTGATGCTTTAGTCTAGGTCTGGGAGGAGATCCCACAGGAGACCATCCGCAACCTCATCAGGAGCATGCCCAGGCGTTGTAGGGAGGTCATACAGGCACGTGGAGGCCACACACAATACTGAGCTTTCATCTGTGAAGAGCAGAGGGCACCAGTGGCGACTTTGCCAATCCTGGTGTTCTGTGGCAAATGTCAAGCGTCCTGCTCGGTGTTGGGCTGTGAGCACAACCCCCATCTGTGGACATCGGGCCCTCATACCACCCTCATGGAGTCGGTTTCTAACCGTTTGTGCAGACACATGCACATTTGTGGCCAGCTGGAGGTCATTTTGCAGGGCTCTGGCAGTGCTCCTCCTGTTCCTCCTTGCACAAAGGAGGAGGTAACGGTCCTGTTGCTGGGTTGTTGCCCTCCTATGGCTCCCTGCACATCTCCTGGTATCTGCTCCATGCTCTGGACACTGTGCTGACAGACACAGCTACACTTCTTGCCACAGCTCGCACTGATGTGCCATCCTGGATGAACGGCACTACCTCAGCAACTTCTGTGGGTTGTACTGTAGACACTGCCTAATGCTAATGTACCTCTAGGGGTGAGAGCAATGGCAAAATGAAAAAGTGACCAAAACATCAGCCAAAAAGAATGAGAACAGAGAAATGGTCTGTGGTCACCACCTGCAGAACCACTCCTTTATAGGGGGTATCTGGCTAATTGCCTATCATTTCTACCAGTTGTCTGCTCCATTTGCACAACAGCAGGAGAAATTGATTCACAATCCGTGTTGCTTCATAACTGGACAGGTAGATTTCACAGAAGTGTTATTGACTTGGAGTTGTGATGATGAGGTGCACCTTTGGTCAAAATCAGAGGCTTCGTGTCCCGTTTGCAACAGGCTTGACCTTAAATGTTGCCGAAAGGCAACAAAGGATGACCTTTTGTTGCAAACGGGACACAAGATGGCCGACTTTTGTTGCCGGAATGCAACATCTGTTGCATTTGGGCAACAGGCTTGACCTTGATACATTGGAACTGGACTAAAGAGTCAATATGGTAGTATGACCTTCTGTACTATAGTAATATATAGGGACTGATGGGGGAAATTTGTTTTTTGGCATTTGGGACGCTTACGCACGCGGTGGGATGCGCTAAATTTTTTTCAGGGTTAAGGCAAAATTTTTGCTCGAAACTGCGCGCTCTGCGGCCTGAAATATCGCTCCTGAGGGGGTCTACGCAATAAAAATGCAAAAAAATGTAACATTAGGGTTGGCTAAATCACTTACCTGATTGACCAATAGCCAGCCCTCATTGACTTTTTTGTTGACATTGTGTGTTCTGAGGAAACTCCACCGGGTGGCAATGTTGTCCAACTTTTTAATTTTTTATTTTAGGATTGTAAAAACACCAGATGGCAATGTTTCTCTTTCTAATGTGCACGCAAGCATGAGAGCTGGCTGCTGGTTGTCCTGGATTACCTGCATCCAGCCCTCATATTGGGCATATAATGTATATAGCCAACTCTCAAATTTTTTTTGCTTTAATAACACTAAGGCTATGTAACCACGATGCAGAAATGAAGCATTTTGTTCACGGCTGCCTCTAGCCAGCCCCCCAATTTTTTTTTTCTTTAATAACACAAACACCATGAGGGCTGGCTATCGTGTGTCCGCGGCTGCCTCTAGCCAGCCCCCCAATTTTTTTTTTCTTTAATAACACAAACACCATGAGGGCTGGCTATCGTGTGTCCACGGCTGCCTCTAGCCAGCCCCCCAATTTTTTTTTTCTTTAATAACACAAACACCATGAGGGCTGGCTATCGTGTGTTCACGGATGCCTCGAGCCAGCCCCCCAATTTTTTTTTTTCTTTAATAACACAAACACCATGAGGGCTGGCTATCGTGTATCCACGGCTACCTCTAGCCAGCCCCCCAATTTTTTTTTTCTTTAATAACACAAGCACCATGAGGGCTGGCTATCGTGTGTCCACGGCTGCCTCTAGCCAGCCCCCCAATTTTTTTTTCCTTTAATAACACAAACACCATGAGGGCTGGCTATCGTGTGTTCACGGCTGCCTCTAGCCAGCCCCCAAATTTTTTTTTTCTTTAATAACACAAACACCATGAGGGCTGGCTATCGTGTGTCCACGGCTGCCTCTAGCCAGCCCCCCAAATATTTTTTTTCTTTAATAACACAAACACCATGAGGGCTGGCTATCGTGTGTTCACGGCTGCCTCTAGCCAGCCCCCCAATTTTTTTTTTCTT
This sequence comes from Phyllobates terribilis, assembly GCF_046119375.1. NCBI lineage: Eukaryota > Metazoa > Chordata > Amphibia > Anura > Dendrobatidae > Phyllobates > Phyllobates terribilis. The sequence continues at coordinate 562,365 of NW_027363299.1, read as the reverse complement.
TAATAACACAAACACCATGAGGGCTGGCTATCGTGTGTTCACAGATGCCTCTAGCCAGCCCCCCAATTTTTTTTTTTCTTTAATAACACAAACACCATGAGGGCTGGCTATCGTGTATCCACGGCTACCTCTAGCCAGCCCCCCAATTTTTTTTTTCTTTAATAACACAAGCACCATGAGGGCTGGCTATCGTGTGTCCACGGCTGCATCTAGCCAGCCCCCCAATTTTTTTTTTCTTTAATAACACAAACACCATGAGGGCTGGCTATCGTGTGTCCACGGCTGCCTCTAGCCAGCCCCCCAAATATTTTTTTTCTTTAATAACACAAACACCATGAGGGCTGGCTATCGTGTGTTCACGGCTGCCTCTAGCCAGCCCCCCAATTTTTTTTTTCTTTAATAACACAAACACCATGAGGGCTGGCTATCGTGTGTTCACGGCTGCCTCTAGCCAGCCCCCCAATTTTTTTTTTTCTTTAATAACACAAACACCATGAGGGCTGGTTATCGTGTGTCCACGGCTGCCTCTAGCCAGCCCCCTAATTTTTTTTTTCTTTAATAACACAAACACCATGAGGGCTGGCTATCGTGTGTCCACAGCTGCCTCTAGCCAGCCCCCCAATTTTTTTTTTCTTTAATAACACAAACACCATGAGGGCTGGCTATCGTGTGTTCACGGCTGCCTCTAGCCAGCCCCCCAATTTTTTTTTTTCTTTAATAACACAAACACCATGAGGGCTGGCTATCGTGTGTCCACGGCTGCCTCTAGCCAGCCCCCTAATTTTTTTTTTCTTTAATAACACAAACACCATGAGGGCTGGCTATCGTGTGTCCACGGCTGCCTCTAGCCAGCCCCCCAATTTTTTTTTTCTTTAATAACACAAACACCATGAGGGCTGGCTATCGTGTGTCCACGGCTGCCTCTAGCCAGCCCCCCAATTTTTTTTTTCTTTAATAACACAAACACCATGAGGGCTGACTATCGTCTGTTCACGGCTGCCTCTAGCCAGCCCCCCAATTTTTTTTTTCTTTAATAACGCAAACACCATGAGGGCTGGCTATCGTGTGTCCACGGCTGCCTCTAGCCAGCCCCCCAATTTTTTTTTTCTTTAATAACACAAACACCATGAGGGCTGGCTATCGTGTGTTCACGGCTGCCTCTAGCCAGCCCCCCAATTTTTTTTTTCTTTAATAACACAAACACCATGAGGGCTGGCTATCGTGTGTCCACGGCTGCCTCTAGCCAACCCCCAAATTTTTTTTTCTTTAATAACACAAACACCATGAGGGCTGGCTATCGTGTGTCCACGGCTGCCTCTAGCCAGCCCCCCAATTTTTGTTTTTCTTTAATAACACAAACACCATGAGGGCTGGCTATCGTGTGTTCACGGCTGCCTCTAGCCAGCCCCCCAATTTTTTTTTTCTTTAATAACACAAACACCATGAGGGCTGGCTATCATGTGTCCATGGCTGCCTCTAGCCAGCCCCCCAATTTTTTTTTTCTTTAATAACACAAACACCATGAGGGCTGGCTATCGTGTGTTCACGGCTGCATCTAGCCAGCCCCCCAATTTTTTTTTTTTCTTTAATAACACAAACACCATGAGGGCTGGCTATCGTGTGTTCACGGCTGCCTCTAGCCAGCCCCCCAATTTTTTTTTTCTTTAATAACACAAACACCATTAGGGCTGGCTATCGTGTGTCCACGGCTGCCTCTAGCCAGCCACCCAAATATTTTTTTTCTTTAATAACACAAACACCATGAGGGCTGGCTATCGTGTGTTCACGGCTGCCTCTAGCCAGCCCCCTAATTTTTTTTTTCTTTAATAACACAAACACCATGAGGGCTGGCTATCGTGTGTCCACGGCTGCCTCTAGCCAGCCCCCCAATTTTTTTTTTTCTTTAATAACACAAACACCATGAGGGCTGGCTATCGTGTGTTCACGGCTGCCTCTAGCCAGCCCCCCAATTTTTTTTTTTCTTTAATAACACAAACACCATGAGGGCTGGCTATCGTGTATCCACGGCTACCTCTAGCCAGCCCCCCAATTTTTTTTTTCTTTAATAACACAAGCACCATGAGGGCTGGCTATCGTGTGTCCACGGCTGCCTCTAGCCAGCCCCCCAATTTTTTTTTTCTTTAATAACACAAACACCATGAGGGCTGGCTATCATGTGTCCACGGCTGCCTCTAGCCAGCCCCCCAATTTTTTTTTTCTTTAATAACACAAACACCATGAGGGCTGGCTATCGTGTGTTCACGGCTGCCTCTAGCCAGCCCCCCAATTTTTTTTTTCTTTAATAACACAAACACCATGAGGGCTGGCTATCGTGTGTTCACGGCTGCCTCTAGCCAGCCCCCCAATTTTTTTTTTCTTTAATAACACAAACACCATGAGGGCTCGCTATCATGTGTCCACGGCTGCCTCTAGCCAGCCCCCCAATTTTTTTTTTCTTTAATAACACAAACACCATGAGGGCTGGCTTTCGTGTGTTCACGGCTGCCTCTAGCCAGCCCCCCAATTTTTTTTTTCTTTAATAACACAAACACCATGAGGGCTGGCTATCGTGTGTCCACGGCTGCCTCTAGCCAGCCCCCCAATTTTTTTTTTTTCTTTAATAACACAAACACCATGAGGGCTGGCTATCGTGTGTTCACGGCTGCCTCTAGCCAGCCCCCCAATTTTTTTTTTCTTTAATAACACAAACACCATGAGGGCTGGCTATCGTGTGTCCACGGCTGCCTCTAGCCAACCCCCAAATTTTTTTTTCTTTAATAACACAAACACCATGAGGGCTGGCTATCGTGTGTCCACGGCTGCCTCTAGCCAGCCCCCCAATTTTTTTTTTTCTTTAATAACACAAACACCATGAGGGCTGGCTATCGTGTGTTCACGGCTGCCTCTAGCCAGCCCCCCAATTTTTTTTTCTTTAATAACACAAACACCATGAGGGCTGGCTATCATGTGTCCATGGCTGCCTTTAGCCAGCACCCCAATTTTTTTTTTCTTTAATAACACAAACACCATGAGGGCTGGCTATCGTGTGTTCACGGCTGCCTCTAGCCAGCCCCCCAATTTTTTTTTTCTTTAATAACACAAACACCATGAGGGCTGGCTATCGTGTGTCCACGGCTGCCTCTAGCCAGCCCCCCAATTTTTTTTTTCTTTAATAACACAAACACCATGAGGGCTGGATATCGTGTGTTCACGGCTGCCTCTAGCCAGCCCCCCAATTTTTTTTTTTCTTTAATAACACAAACACCATGAGGGCTGGCTATCGTGTGTCCACGGCTGCCTCTAGCCAACCCCCCAATTTTTTTTTCTTTAATAACACAAACACCATGAGGGCTGGCTATAGTGTGTCCACGGCTGCCTCTAGCCAGCCCCCCAATTTTTTTTTCTTTAATAACACAAACACCATGATGGCTGGCTATGAGGAAGGGAGCTATGTCCTTGTAAACTTAGCTTGTTGTCATGTGGAAAAGAGTTTGAGGGGATTGTGGCCCTGTGGAAATGCTTGTGGCCCGGCAGAAGGAGCCAGTGGTCCTGTGGAGAGAGCTGATGGGGTTGAGGCCCTGTGGAAAGGCCTATGACCCTGTATAGGGGTCCGTTGCCCTGTGGAGAGAGCTGTAGGGGCTCGTGCCCTATGGAAATGACTATGGCCATGTAGACAGGCCTTCTGGCCTTGAAGAGGGGGCTTGTGCCTTGCAGACGGGCCTTGTGTCTCTGTGGAGAGAGCTAAAGGGGGCAGTGGCGGTGCAGAAAGTGCATTTCGCCCTGTTGATGGGAGCTATGGCCCGGTAAAGAGAGCTTATTGTCCTGTGGAGAAGAGTTGGAGGGGCTTGTGGCACTGTGGAAAGGCCTGTGGCCCAGTAGGAGCCTGTGGTCCTGTGGAGACAGCTGAAGGGGTTGAGGCCCTGTGGAAAGGCCTGTGACCCTGTATAGGGGTCTGTGGCCCCGCAGAGGGGCATGTGGCGATGTAAAGAGAGCTGGAGGGAGTTGTGGCCTGAGGAAAAGGCCATGTGGAGCGGGCTGGAGAGGCCTGTGGAAGGCTCTGGAGTAAGATTTGAGCCTATGAAGTCCTTTGCAGTAAACAACATGCAACATGATTGCCTGTGGAGAGAGCTGGAGGGGCTTGTGGCACTATGGAAAGGCCTGTGGCCCAGTAGGAGCCTGTGGTCCTGTGGAGAGAGCTGAAGGTGTTGTGGCCCTGTGGAAAGGCCTGTGACCCTGTATAGGGGTCCGTTGCCCTGTGGAGAGAGCTGGAGGGGCTCGTGCCGTATGGAAATGACTATAGCCATGTAGAAAGGCCTTTTGGCCTTGAAGAGGGCGCTTGTGCCCTGCAGACGGGCCCTGTGACTCTGTGGAGAGAGCTGTTGGGAGTTGTAGCCGTGTGGAAAGTGCATTTGGCCCTGTGGAGGTGAGCTATGGCCCTGTAAAGAGAGCTTCTTGTCCTGTGGAGAGAGCTGGAGGGTGTTGTGGCCCTGTGGAAAGGTCTGTGGCCCTAAGGATAGGCCCTTTAGCCTTGTGGAAAGGGCTGTGGCCCTGTGGTGAGAGCTGGAAGGAGTTGTGGGCTGTGGAAAAGCCTGTGGTCCTGTGGAGACAGCTGAAGGGGTTGAGGCCCTGAGGAAAGGCCTGTGACCCTGTATAGGGGTCTGTGGCCCCGCAGAGGGGCATGTGGCGATGTAAAGAGAGCTGGAGGGAGTTGTGGCCTGAGGAAAAGGCCATGTGGAGCGGGCTGGAGAGGCCTGTGGAAGGCTCTGGAGTAAGATTTGAGCCTATGAAGTCCTTTGCAGTAAACAACATGCAACATGATTGCCTGTGGAGAGAGCTGGAGGGGCTTGTGGCACTGTGGAAAGGCCTGTGGCCCAGTAGGAGCCTGTGGTCCTGTGGAGAGAGCTGAAGGTGTTGTGGCCCTGTGGAAAGGCCTGTGACCCTGTATAGGGGTCCGTTGCCCTGTGGAGAGAGCTGGAGGGGCTCGTGCCGTATGACTATAGCCATGTAGAAAGGCCTTTTGGCCTTGAAGAGGGCGCTTGTGCCCTGCAGACGGGCCCTGTGACTCTGTGGAGAGAGCTGTTGGGAGTTGTAGCCGTGTGGAAAGTGCATTTGGCCCTGTGGAGGTGAGCTATGGCCCTGTAAAGAGAGCTTCTTGTCCTGTGGAGAGAGCTGGAGGGTGTTGTGGCCCTGTGGAAAGGTATGTGGCCCTATGGATAGGCCCTTTAGCCTTGTGGAAAGGGCTGTGGCCCTGTGGTGAGAGCTGGAAGGAGTTGTGGGCTGTGGAAAAGCCTGTGGTCCTGTGGAGACAGCTGAAGGGGTTGAGGCCCTGTGGAAAGGCCTGTGACCCTGTATAGGGGTCTGTGGCCCCGCAGAGGGGCATGTGGCGATGTAAAGAGAGCTGGAGGGAGTTGTGGCCTGAGGAAAAGGCCATGTGGAGCGGGCTGGAGAGGCCTGTGGAAGGCTCTGGAGTAAGATTTGAGCCTATGAAGTCCTTTGCAGTAAACAACATGCAACATGATTGCCTGTGGAGAGAGCTGGAGGGGCTTGTGGCACTGTGGAAAGGCCTGTGGCCCAGTAGGAGCCTGTGGTCCTGTGGAGAGAGCTGAAGGTGTTGTGGCCCTGTGGAAATGCCTGTGATCCTGTATAGGGGTCTGTTGCCCTGTGGAGAGAGCTGGAGGGGCTCGTGCCCTATGGAAATGACTATGGCCATGTAGAAAGGCCTTTTGGCCTTGAAGAGGGGGCTTGTGCCCTGCAGACGGGCCCTGTGACTCTGTGGAGAGAGCTGTTGGGAGTTGTGGCCGTGTGGAAAGTGCATTTGGCCCTGTGGAGGTGAGCTATGGCCCTGTAAAGAGAGCTTCTTGTCCTGTGGAGAGAGCTGGAGGGTGTTGTGGCCCTGTGGAAAGGTATGTGGCCCTATGGATAGGCCCTTTAGCCTTGTGGAAAGGGCTGTGGCCCTGTGGTGAGAGCTGGAAGGAGTTGTGGGCTGTGGAAAAGCCTGTGGTCCTGTGGAGACAGCTGAAGGGGTTGAGGCCCTGTGGAAAGGCCTGTGACCCTGTATAGGGGTCTGTGGCCACGCAGAGGGGCATGTGGTGATGTAAAGAGAGCTGGAGGGAGTTGTGGCCTGAGGAAAAGGCCATGTGGAGCGGGCTGGAGAGGCCTGTGGAAGGCTCTGGAGTAAGATTTGAGCCTATGAAGTCCTTTGCAGTAAACAACATGCAACATGATTGCCTGTGGAGAGAGCTGGAGGGGCTTGTGGCACTGTAGAAAGGCCTGTGGCCCAGTAGGAGCCTGTGGTCCTGTGGAGAGAGCTGAAGGTGTTGTGGCCCTGTGGAAAGGCCTGTGATCCTGTATAGGGGTCTGTTGCCCTGTGGAGAGAGCTGGAGGGGCTCGTGCCCTATGGAAATGACTATGGCCATGTAGAAAGGCCTTTTGGCCTTGAAGAGGGGGCTTGTGCCCTGCAGACGGGCCCTGTGACTCTGTGGAGAGAGCTGTTGGGAGTTGTGGCCGTGTGGAAAGTGCATTTGGCCCTGTGGAGGTGAGCTATGGCCCTGTAAAGAGAGCTTCTTGTCCTGTGGAGAGAGCTGGAGGGTGTTGTGGCCCTGTGGAAAGGTATGTGGCCCTATGGATAGGCCCTTTAGCCTTGTGGAAAGGGCTGTGGCCCTGTGGTGAGAGCTGGAAGGAGTTGTGGGCTGTGGAAAAGCCTGTGGTCCTGTGGAGACAGCTGAAGGGGTTGAGGCCCTGTGGAAAGGCCTGTGACCCTGTATAGGGGTCTGTGGCCCCGCAGAGGGGCATGTGGCGATGTAAAGAGAGCTGGAGGGAGTTGTGGCCTGAGGAAAAGGCCATGTGGAGCGGGCTGGAGAGGCCTGTGGAAGGCTCTGGAGTAAGATTTGAGCCTATGAAGTCCTTTGCAGTAAACAACATGCAACATGATTGCCTGTGGAGAGAGCTGGAGGGGCTTGTGGCACTATGGAAAGGCCTGTGGCCCAGTAGGAGCCTGTGGTCTTGTGGAGAGAGCTGAAGGTGTTGTGGCCCTGTGGAAAGGCCTGTGACCCTGTATAGGGGTCCGTTGCCCTGTGGAGAGAGCTGGAGGGGCTCGTGCCGTATGGAAATGACTATAGCCATGTAGAAACGCCTTTTGGCCTTGAAGAGGGCGCTTGTGCCCTGCAGACGGGCCCTGTGACTCTGTGGAGAGAGCTGTTGGGAGTTGTAGCCGTGTGGAAAGTGCATTTGGCCCTGTGGAGGTGAGCTATGGCCCTGTAAAGAGAGCTTCTTGTCCTGTGGAGAGAGCTGGAGGGTGTTGTGGCCCTGTGGAAAGGTATGTGGCCCTATGGATAGGCCCTTTAGCCTTGTGGAAAGGGCTGTGGCCCTGTGGTGAGAGCTGGAAGGAGTTGTGGGCTGTGGAAAAGCCTGTGGTCCTGTGGAGACAGCTGAAGGGGTTGAGGCCCTGTGGAAAGGCCTGTGACCCTGTATAGGGGTCTGTGGCCCCGCAGAGGGGCATGTGGCGATGTAAAGAGAGCTGGAGGGAGTTGTGGCCTGAGGAACAGGCCATGTGGAGCGGGCTGGAGAGGCATGTGGAAGGCTCTGGAGTAAGATTTGAGCCTATGAAGTCCTTTGCAGTAAACAACATGCAACATGATTGCCTGTGGAGAGAGCTGGAGGGGCTTGTGGCACTGTAGAAAGGCCTGTGGCCCAGTAGGAGCCTGTGGTCCTGTGGAGAGAGCTGAAGGTGTTGTGGCCCTGTGGAAAGGCCTGTGATCCTGTATAGGGGTCTGTTGCCCTGTGGAGAGAGCTGGAGGGGCTCGTGCCCTATGGAAATGACTATGGCCATGTAGAAAGGCCTTTTGGCCTTGAAGAGGGGGCTTGTGCCCTGCAGACGGGCCCTGTGACTCTGTGGAGAGAGCTGTTGGGAGTTGTGGCCGTGTGGAAAGTGCATTTGGCCCTGTGGAGGTGAGCTATGGCCCTGTAAAGAGAGCTTCTTGTCCTGTGGAGAGAGCTGGAGGGTGTTGTGGCCCTGTGGAAAGGTATGTGGCCCTATGGATAGGCCCTTTAGCCTTGTGGAAAGGGCTGTGGCCCTGTGGTGAGAGCTGGAAGGAGTTGTGGGCTGTGGAAAAGCCTGTGGTCCTGTGGAGACAGCTGAAGGGGTTGAGGCCCTGTGGAAAGGCCTGTGACCCTGTATAGGGGTCTGTGGCCCCGCAGAGGGGCATGTGGCGATGTAAAGAGAGCTGGAGGGAGTTGTGGCCTGAGGAAAAGGCCATGTGGAGCGGGCTGGAGAGGCCTGTGGAAGGCTCTGGAGTAAGATTTGAGCCTATGAAGTCCTTTGCAGTAAACAACATGCAACATGATTGCCTGTGGAGAGAGCTGGAGGGGCTTGTGGCACTATGGAAAGGCCTGTGGCCCAGTAGGAGCCTGTGGTCCTGTGGAGAGAGCTGAAGGTGTTGTGGCCCTGTGGAAAGGCCTGTGACCCTGTATAGGGGTCCGTTGCCCTGTGGAGAGAGCTGGAGGGGCTCGTGCCGTATGGAAATGACTATAGCCATGTAGAAAGGCCTTTTGGCCTTGAAGAGGGCGCTTGTGCCCTGCAGACGGGCCCTGTGACTCTGTGGAGAGAGCTGTTGGGAGTTGTAGCCGTGTGGAAAGTGCATTTGGCCCTGTGGAGGTGAGCTATGGCCCTGTAAGGAGAGCTTCTTGTCCTGTGGAGAGAGCTGGAGGGTGTTGTGGCCCTGTGGAAAGGTATGTGGCCCTATGGATAGGCCCTTTAGCCTTGTGGAAAGGGCTGTGGCCCTGTGGTGAGAGCTGGAAGGAGTTGTGGGCTGTGGAAAAGCCTGTGGTCCTGTGGAGACAGCTGAAGGGGTTGAGGCCCTGTGGAAAGGCCTGTGACCCTGTATAGGGGTCTGTGGCCCCGCAGAGGGGCATGTGGCGATGTAAAGAGAGCTGGAGGGAGTTGTGGCCTGAGGAACAGGCCATGTGGAGCGGGCTGGAGAGGCCTGTGGAAGGCTCTGGAGTAAGATTTGAGCCTATGAAGTCCTTTGCAGTAAACAACATGCAACATGATTGCCTGTGGAGAGAGCTGGAGGGGCTTGTGGCACTGTGGAAAGGCCTGTGGCCCAGTAGGAGCCTGTGGTCCTGTGGAGAGAGCTGAAGGTGTTGTGGCCCTGTGGAAAGGCCTGTGACCCTGTATAGGGGTCCGTTGCCCTGTGGAGAGAGCTGGAGGGGCTCGTGCCGTATGGAAATGACTATAGCCATGTAGAAAGACCTTTTGGCCTTGAAGAGGGCGCTTGTGCCCTGCAGACGGGCCCTGTGACTCTGTGGAGAGAGCTGTTGGGAGTTGTAGCCGTGTGGAAAGTGCATTTGGCCCTGTGGAGGTGAGCTATGGCCCTGTAAAGAGAGCTTCTTGTCCTGTGGAGAGAGCTGGAGGGTGTTGTGGCCCTGTGGAAAGGTCTGTGGCCCTATGGATAGGCCCTTTAGCCTTGTGGAAAGGGCTGTGGCCCTGTGGTGAGAGCTGGAAGAAGTTGTGGGCTGTGGAAAAGCCTGTGGTCCTGTGGAGACAGCTGAAGGGGTTGAGGCCCTGTGGAAAGGCCTGTGACCCTGTATAGGGGTCTGTGGCCCCGCAGAGGGGCATGTGGCGATGTAAAGAGAGCTGGAGGGAGTTGTGGCCTGAGGAAAAGGCCATGTGGAGCGGGCTGGAGGGGCCTGTGGAAGGCTCTGGAGTAAGATTTGAGCCTATGAAGTCCTTTGCAGTAAACAACATGCAACATGATTGCCTGTGGAGAGAGCTGGAGGGGCTTGTGGCACTGTGGAAAGGCCTGTGGCCCAGTAGGAGCCTGTGGTCCTGTGGAGAGAGCTGAAGGTGTTGTGGCCCTGTGGAAAGGCCTGTGACCCTGTATAGGGGTCCGTTGCCCTGTGGAGAGAGCTGGAGGGGCTCGTGCCGTATGGAAATGAATATAGCCATGTAGAAAGGCCTTTTGGCCTTGAAGAGGGCGCTTGTGCCCTGCAGACGGGCCCTGTGACTCTGTGGAGAGAGCTGTTGGGAGTTGTAGCTGTGTGGAAAGTGCATTTGGCCCTGTGGAGGTGAAAAGAGAGCTTCTTGTCCTGTGGAGAGAGCTGGAGGGTGTTGTGGCCCTGTGGAAAGGTATGTGGCCCTATGGATAGGCCCTATAGCCTTGTGGAAAGGGCTGTGGCCCTGTGGTGAGAGCTGGAAGGAGTTGTGGGCTGTGGAAAAGCCTGTGGTCCTGTGGAGACAGCTGAAGGGGTTGAGGCCCTGTGGAAAGGCCTGTGACCCTGTATAGGGGTCTGTGGCCCCGCAGAGGGGCATGTGGCGATGTAAAGAGAGCTGGAGGGAGTTGTGGCCTGAGGAACAGGCCATGTGGAGCGGGCTGGAGAGGCCTGTGGAAGGCTCTGGAGTAAGATTTGAGCCTATGAAGTCCTTTGCAGTAAACAACATGCAACATGATTGCCTGTGGAGAGAGCTGGAGGGGCTTGTGGCACTGTGGAAAGGCCTGTGGCCCAGTAGGAGCCTGTGGTCCTGTGGAGAGAGCTGAAGGTGTTGTGGCCCTGTGGAAAGGCCTGTGACCCTGTATAGGGGTCCGTTGCCCTGTGGAGAGAGCTGGAGGGGCTCGTGCCGTATGGAAATGACTATAGCCATGTAGAAAGGCCTTTTGGCCTTGAAGAGGGCGCTTGTGCCCTGCAGACGGGCCCTGTGACTCTGTGGAGAGAGCTGTTGGGAGTTGTAGCCGTGTGGAAAGTGCATTTGGCCCTGTGGAGGTGAGCTATGGCCCTGTAAAGAGAGCTTCTTGTCCTGTGGAGAGAGCTGGAGGGTGTTGTGGCCCTGTGGAAAGGTCTGTGGCCCTATGGATAGGCCCTTTAGCCTTGTGGAAAGGGCTGTGGCCCTGTGGTGAGAGCTGGAAGGAGTTGTGGGCTGTGGAAAAGCCTGTGGTCCTGTGGAGACAGCTGAAGGGGTTGAGGCCCTGTGGAAAGGCCTGTGACCCTGTATAGGGGTCTGTGGCCCCGCAGAGGGGCATGTGGCGATGTAAAGAGAGCTGGAGGGAGTTGTGGCCTGAGGAAAAGGCCATGTGGAGCGGGCTGGAGAGGCCTGTGGAAGGCTCTGGAGTAAGATTTGAGCCTTTGAAGTCCTTTGCAGTAAACAACATGCAACATGATTGCCTGTGGAGAGAGCTGGAGGGGCTTGTGGCACTGTGGAAAGGCCTGTGGCCCAGTAGGAGCCTGTGGTCCTGTGGAGAGAGCTGAAGGTGTTGTGGCCCTGTGGAAAGGCCTGTGACCCTGTATAGGGGTCCGTTGCCCTGTGGAGAGAGCTGGAGGGGCTCGTGCCGTATGGAAATGACTATAGCCATGTAGAAAGGCCTTTTGGCCTTGAAGAGGGCGCTTGTGCTCTGCAGACGGGCCCTGTGACTCTGTGGAGAGAGCTGTTGGGAGTTGTAGCCGTGTGGAAAGTGCATTTGGCCCTGTGGAGGTGAGCTTTGGCCCTGTAAAGAGAGCTTCTTGTCCTGTGGAGAGAGCTGGAGGGTGTTGTGGCCCTGTGGAAAGGTCTGTGGCCCTATGGATAGGCCCTTTAGCCTTGTGGAAAGGGCTGTGGCCCTGTGGTGAGAGCTGGAAGGAGTTGTGGGCTGTGGAAAAGCCTGTGGTCCTGTGGAGACAGCTGAAGGGGTTGAGGCCCTGTGGAAAGGCCTGTGACCCTGTATAGGGGTCTGTGGCCCCGCAGAGGGGCATGTGGCGATGTAAAGAGAGCTGGAGGGAGTTGTGGCCTGAGGAAAAGGCCATGTGGAGCGGGCTGGAGAGGCCTGTGGAAGGCTCTGGAGTAAGATTTGAGCCTATGAAGTCCTTTGCAGTAAACAACATGCAACATGATTGCCTGTGGAGAGAGCTGAAGGGGCTTGTGGCACTGTGGAAAGGCCTGTGGCCCAGTAGGAGCCTGTGGTCCTGTGGAGAGAGCTGAAGGTGTTGTGGCCCTGTGGAAAGGCCTGTGACCCTGTATAGGGGTCCGTTGCCCTGTGGAGAGAGCTGGAGGGGCTCGTGCCGTATGGAAATGACTATGGCCATGTAGAAAGGCCTTTTGGCCTTGAAGAGGGGGCTTGTGCCCTGCAGACGGGCCCTGTGACTCTGTGGAGAGAGCTGTTGGGAGTTGTAGCCGTGTGGAAAGTGCATTTGGCCCTGTGGAGGTGAGCTATGGCCCTGTAAAGAGAGCTTCTTGTCCTGTGGAGAGAGCTGGAGGGTGTTGTGGCCCTGTGGAAAGGTATGTGGCCCTATGGATAGGCCCTTTAGCCTTGTGGAAAGGGCTGTGGCCCTGTGGTGAGAGCTGGAAGGAGTTGTGGGCTGTGGAAAAGCCTGTGGTCCTGTGGAGACAGCTGAAGGGGTTGAGGCCCTGTGGAAAGGCCTGTGACCCTGTATAGGGGTCTGTGGCCCCGCAGAGGGGCATGTGGCGATGTAAAGAGAGCTGGAGGGAGTTGTGGCCTGAGGAAAAGGCCATGTGGAGCGGGCTGGAGAGGCCTGTGGAAGGCTCTGGAGTAAGATTTGAGCCTATGAAGTCCTTTGCAGTAAACAACATGCAACATGATTGCCTGTGGAGAGAGCTGGAGGGGCTTGTGGCACTGTGGAAAGGCCTGTGGCCCAGTAGGAGCCTGTGGTCCTGTGGAGAGAGCTGAAGGTGTTGTGGCCCTGTGGAAATGCCTGTGATCCTGTATAGGGGTCTGTTGCCCTGTGGAGAGAGCTGGAGGGGCTCGTGCCCTATGGAAATGACTATGGCCATGTAGAAAGGCCTTTTGGCCTTGAAGAGGGGGCTTGTGCCCTGCAGACGGGCCCTGTGACTCTGTGGAGAGAGCTGTTGGGAGTTGTGGCCGTGTGGAAAGTGCATTTGGCCCTGTGGAGGTGAGCTATGGCCCTGTAAAGAGAGCTTCTTGTCCTGTGGAGAGAGCTGGAGGGTGTTGTGGCCCTGTGGAAAGGTATGTGGCCCTATGGATAGGCCCTTTAGCCTTGTGGAAAGGGCTGTGGCCCTGTAGTGAGAGCTGGAAGGAGTTGTGGGCTGTGGAAAAGCCTGTGGTCCTGTGGAGACAGCTGAAGGGGTTGAGGCCCTGTGGAAAGGCCTGTGACCCTGTATAGGGGTCTGTGGCCACGCAGAGGGGCATGTGGCGATGTAAAGAGAGCTGGAGGGAGTTGTGGCCTGAGGAAAAGGCCATGTGGAGCGGGCTGGAGAGGCCTGTGGAAGGCTCTGGAGTAAGATTTGAGCCTATGAAGTCCTTTGCAGTAAACAACATGCAACATGATTGCCTGTGGAGAGAGCTGGAGGGGCTTGTGGCACTGTAGAAAGGCCTGTGGCCCAGTAGGAGCCTGTGGTCCTGTGGAGAGAGCTGAAGGTGTTGTGGCCCTGTGGAAAGGCCTGTGATCCTGTATAGGGGTCTGTTGCCCTGTGGAGAGAGCTGGAGGGGCTCGTGCCCTATGGAAATGACTATGGCCATGTAGAAAGGCCTTTTGGCCTTGAAGAGGGGGCTTGTGCCCTGCAGACGGGCCCTGTGACTCTGTGGAGAGAGCTGTTGGGAGTTGTGGCCGTGTGGAAAGTGCATTTGGCCCTGTGGAGGTGAGCTATGGCCCTGTAAAGAGAGCTTCTTGTCCTGTGGAGAGAGCTGGAGGGTGTTGTGGCCCTGTGGAAAGGTATGTGGCCCTATGGATAGGCCCTTTAGCCTTGTGGAAAGGGCTGTGGCCCTGTGGTGAGAGCTGGAAGGAGTTGTGGGCTGTGGAAAAGCCTGTGGTCCTGTGGAGACAGCTGAAGGGGTTGAGGCCCTGTGGAAAGGCCTGTGACCCTGTATAGGGGTCTGTGGCCCCGCAGAGGGGCATGTGGCGATGTAAAGAGAGCTGGAGGGAGTTGTGGCCTGAGGAAAAGGCCATGTGGAGCGGGCTGGAGAGGCCTGTGGAAGGCTCTGGAGTAAGATTTGAGCCTATGAAGTCCTTTGCAGTAAACAACATGCAACATGATTGCCTGTGGAGAGAGCTGGAGGGGCTTGTGGCACTATGGAAAGGCCTGTGGCCCAGTAGGAGCCTGTGGTCTTGTGGAGAGAGCTGAAGGTGTTGTGGCCCTGTGGAAAGGCCTGTGACCCTGTATAGGGGTCCGTTGCCCTGTGGAGAGAGCTGGAGGGGCTCGTGCCGTATGGAAATGACTATAGCCATGTAGAAACGCCTTTTGGCCTTGAAGAGGGCGCTTGTGCCCTGCAGACGGGCCCTGTGACTCTGTGGAGAGAGCTGTTGGGAGTTGTAGCCGTGTGGAAAGTGCATTTGGCCCTGTGGAGGTGAGCTATGGCCCTGTAAAGAGAGCTTCTTGTCCTGTGGAGAGAGCTGGAGGGTGTTGTGGCCCTGTGGAAAGGTATGTGGCCCTATGGATAGGCCCTTTAGCCTTGTGGAAAGGGCTGTGGCCCTGTGGTGAGAGCTGGAAGGAGTTGTGGGCTGTGGAAAAGCCTGTGGTCCTGTGGAGACAGCTGAAGGGGTTGAGGCCCTGTGGAAAGGCCTGTGACCCTGTATAGGGGTCTGTGGCCCTGCAGAGGGGCATGTGGCGATGTAAAGAGAGCTGGAGGGAGTTGTGGCCTGAGGAACAGGCCATGTGGAGCGGGCTGGAGAGGCCTGTGGAAGGCTCTGGAGTAAGATTTGAGCCTATGAAGTCCTTTGCAGTAAACAACATGCAACATGATTGCCTGTGGAGAGAGCTGGAGGGGCTTGTGGCACTGTAGAAAGGCCTGTGGCCCAGTAGGAGCCTGTGGTCCTGTGGAGAGAGCTGAAGGTGTTGTGGCCCTGTGGAAAGGCCTGTGATCCTGTATAGGGGTCTGTTGCCCTGTGGAGAGAGCTGGAGGGGCTCGTGCCCTATGGAAATGACTATGGCCATGTAGAAAGGCCTTTTGGCCTTGAAGAGGGGGCTTGTGCCCTGCAGACGGGCCCTGTGACTCTGTGGAGAGAGCTGTTGGGAGTTGTGGCCGTGTGGAAAGTGCATTTGGCCCTGTGGAGGTGAGCTATGGCCCTGTAAAGAGAGCTTCTTGTCCTGTGGAGAGAGCTGGAGGGTGTTGTGGCCCTGTGGAAAGGTATGTGGCCCTATGGATAGGCCCTTTAGCCTTGTGGAAAGGGCTGTGGCCCTGTGGTGAGAGCTGGAAGGAGTTGTGGGCTGTGGAAAAGCCTGTGGTCCTGTGGAGACAGCTGAAGGGGTTGAGGCCCTGTGGAAAGGCCTGTGACCCTGTATAGGGGTCTGTGGCCCCGCAGAGGGGCATGTGGCGATGTAAAGAGAGCTGGAGGGAGTTGTGGCCTGAGGAAAAGGCCATGTGGAGCGGGCTGGAGAGGCTTGTGGAAGGCTCTGGAGTAAGATTTGAGCCTATGAAGTCCTTTGCAGTAAACAACATGCAACATGATTGCCTGTGGAGAGAGCTGGAGGGGCTTGTGGCACTATGGAAAGGCCTGTGGCCCAGTAGGAGCCTGTGGTCCTGTGGAGAGAGCTGAAGGTGTTGTGGCCCTGTGGAAAGGCCTGTGACCCTGTATAGGGGTCCGTTGCCCTGTGGAGAGAGCTGGAGGGGCTCGTGCCGTATGGAAATGACTATAGCCATGTAGAAAGGCCTTTTGGCCTTGAAGAGGGCGCTTGTGCCCTGCAGACGGGCCCTGTGACTCTGTGGAGAGAGCTGTTGGGAGTTGTAGCCGTGTGGAAAGTGCATTTGGCCCTGTGGAGGTGTGCTATGGCCCTGTAAGGAGAGCTTCTTGTCCTGTGGAGAGAGCTGGAGGGTGTTGTGGCCCTGTGGAAAGGTATGTGGCCCTATGGATAGGCCCTTTAGCCTTGTGGAAAGGGCTGTGGCCCTGTGGTGAGAGCTGGAAGGAGTTGTGGGCTGTGGAAAAGCCTGTGGTCCTGTGGAGACAGCTGAAGGGGTTGAGGCCCTGTGGAAAGGCCTGTGACCCTGTATAGGGGTCTGTGGCCCCGCAGAGGGGCATGTGGCGATGTAAAGAGAGCTGGAGGGAGTTGTGGCCTGAGGAACAGGCCATGTGGAGCGGGCTGGAGAGGCCTGTGGAAGGCTCTGGAGTAAGATTTGAGCCTATGAAGTCCTTTGCAGTAAACAACATGCAACATGATTGCCTGTGGAGAGAGCTGGAGGGGCTTGTGGCACTGTGGAAAGGCCTGTGGCCCAGTAGGAGCCTGTGGTCCTGTGGAGAGAGCTGAAGGTGTTGTGGCCCTGTGGAAAGGCCTGTGACCCTGTATAGGGGTCCGTTGCCCTGTGGAGAGAGCTGGAGGGGCTCGTGCCGTATGGAAATGACTATAGCCATGTAGAAAGACCTTTTGGCCTTGAAGAGGGCGCTTGTGCCCTGCAGACGGGCCCTGTGACTCTGTGGAGAGAGCTGTTGGGAGTTGTAGCCGTGTGGAAAGTGCATTTGGCCCTGTGGAGGTGAGCTATGGCCCTGTAAAGAGAGCTTCTTGTCCTGTGGAGAGAGCTGGAGGGTGTTGTGGCCCTGTGGAAAGGTCTGTGGCCCTATGGATAGGCCCTTTAGCCTTGTGGAAAGGGCTGTGGCCCTGTGGTGAGAGCTGGAAGAAGTTGTGGGCTGTGGAAAAGCCTGTGGTCCTGTGGAGACAGCTGAAGGGGTTGAGGCCCTGTGGAAAGGCCTGTGACCCTGTATAGGGGTCTGTGGCCCCGCAGAGGGGCATGTGGCGATGTAAAGAGAGCTGGAGGGAGTTGTGGCCTGAGGAAAAGGCCATGTGGAGCGGGCTGGAGAGGCCTGTGGAAGGCTCTGGAGTAAGATTTGAGCCTATGAAGTCCTTTGCAGTAAACAACATGCAACATGATTGCCTGTGGAGAGAGCTGGAGGGGCTTGTGGCACTGTGGAAAGGCCTGTGGCCCAGTAGGAGCCTGTGGTCCTGTGGAGAGAGCTGAAGGTGTTGTGGCCCTGTGGAAAGGCCTGTGACCCTGTATAGGGGTCCGTTGCCCTGTGGAGAGAGCTGGAGGGGCTCGTGCCGTATGGAAATGACTATAGCCATGTAGAAAGGCCTTTTGGCCTTGAAGAGGGCGCTTGTGCCCTGCAGACGGGCCCTGTGACTCTGTGGAGAGAGCTGTTGGGAGTTGTAGCTGTGTGGAAAGTGCATTTGGCCCTGTGGAGGTGAAAAGAGAGCTTCTTGTCCTGTGGAGAGAGCTGGAGGGTGTTGTGGCCCTGTGGAAAGGTATGTGGCCCTATGGATAGGCCCTATAGCCTTGTGGAAAGGGCTGTGGCCCTGTGGTGAGAGCTGGAAGGAGTTGTGGGCTGTGGAAAAGCCTGTGGTCCTGTGGAGACAGCTGAAGGGGTTGAGGCCCTGTGGAAAGGCCTGTGACCCTGTATAGGGGTCTGTGGCCCCGCAGAGGGGCATGTGGCGATGTAAAGAGAGCTGGAGGGAGTTGTGGCCTGAGGAACAGGCCATGTGGAGCGGGCTGGAGAGGCCTGTGGAAGGCTCTGGAGTAAGATTTGAGCCTATGAAGTCCTTTGCAGTAAACAACATGCAACATGATTGCCTGTGGAGAGAGCTGGAGGGGCTTGTGGCACTGTGGAAAGGCCTGTGGCCCAGTAGGAGCCTGTGGTCCTGTGGAGAGAGCTGAAGGTGTTGTGGCCCTGTGGAAAGGCCTGTGACCCTGTATAGGGGTCCGTTGCCCTGTGGAGAGAGCTGGAGGGGCTCGTGCCGTATGGAAATGACTATAGCCATGTAGAAAGGCCTTTTGGCCTTGAAGAGGGCGCTTGTGCCCTGCAGACGGGCCCTGTGACTCTGTGGAGAGAGCTGTTGGGAGTTGTAGCCGTGTGGAAAGTGCATTTGGCCCTGTGGAGGTGAGCTATGGCCCTGTAAAGAGAGCTTCTTGTCCTGTGGAGAGAGCTGGAGGGTGTTGTGGCCCTGTGGAAAGGTCTGTGGCCCTATGGATAGGCCCTTTAGCCTTGTGGAAAGGGCTGTGGCCCTGTGGTGAGAGCTGGAAGGAGTTGTGGGCTGTGGAAAAGCCTGTGGTCCTGTGGAGACAGCTGAAGGGGTTGAGGCCCTGTGGAAAGGCCTGTGACCCTGTATAGGGGTCTGTGGCCCCGCAGAGGGGCATGTGGCGATGTAAAGAGAGCTGGAGGGAGTTGTGGCCTGAGGAAAAGGCCATGTGGAGCGGGCTGGAGAGGCCTGTGGAAGGCTCTGGAGTAAGATTTGAGCCTATGAAGTCCTTTGCAGTAAACAACATGCAACATGATTGCCTGTGGAGAGAGCTGGAGGGGCTTGTGGCACTGTGGAAAGGCCTGTGGCCCAGTAGGAGCCTGTGGTCCTGTGGAGAGAGCTGAAGGTGTTGTGGCCCTGTGGAAAGGCCTGTGACCCTGTATAGGGGTCCGTTGCCCTGTGGAGAGAGCTGGAGGGGCTCGTGCCGTATGGAAATGACTATAGCCATGTAGAAAGGCCTTTTGGCCTTGAAGAGGGCGCTTGTGCCCTGCAGACGGGCCCTGTGACTCTGTGGAGAGAGCTGTTGGGAGTTGTAGCCGTGTGGAAAGTGCATTTGGCCCTGTGGAGGTGAGCTATGGCCCTGTAAAGAGAGCTTCTTGTCCTGTGGAGAGAGCTGGAGGGTGTTGTGGCCCTGTGGAAAGGTCTGTGGCCCTATGGATAGGCCCTTTAGCCTTGTGGAAAGGGCTGTGGCCCTGTGGTGAGAGCTGGAAGGAGTTGTGGGCTGTGGAAAAGCCTGTGGTCCTGTGGAGACAGCTGAAGGGGTTGAGGCCCTGTGGAAAGGCCTGTGACCCTGTATAGGGGTCTGTGGCCCCGCAGAGGGGCATGTGGCGATGTAAAGAGAGCTGGAGGGAGTTGTGGCCTGAGGAAAAGGCCATGTGGAGCGGGCTGGAGAGGCCTGTGGAAGGCTCTGGAGTAAGATTTGAGCCTATGAAGTCCTTTGCAGTAAACAACATGCAACATGATTGCCTGTGGAGAGAGCTGGAGGGGCTTGTGACACTGTAGAAAGGCCTGTGGCCCAGTAGGAGCCTGTGGTCCTGTGGAGAGAGCTGAAGGTGTTGTGGCCCTGTGGAAAGGCCTGTGATCCTGTATAGGGGTCTGTTGCCCTGTGGAGAGAGCTGGAGGGGCTCGTGCCCTATGGAAATGAATATGGCCATGTAGAAAGGCCTTTTGGCCTTGAAGAGGGGGCTTGTGCCCTGCAGACGGGCCCTGTGACTCTGTGGAGAGAGCTGTTGGGAGTTGTGGCCGTGTGGAAAGTGCATTTGGCCCTGTGGAGGTGAGCTATGGCCCTGTAAAGAGAGCTTCTTGTCCTGTGGAGAGAGCTGGAGGGTGTTGTGGCCCTGTGGAAAGGTATGTGGCCCTATGGATAGGCCCTTTAGCCTTGTGGAAAGGGCTGTGGCCCTGTGGTGAGAGCTGGAAGGAGTTGTGGGCTGTGGAAAAGCCTGTGGTCCTGTGGAGACAGCTGAAGGGGTTGAGGCCCTGTGGAAAGGCCTGTGACCCTGTATAGGGGTCTGTGGCCCCGCTGAGGGGCATGTGGCGATGTAAAGAGAGCTGGAGGGAGTTGTGGCCTGAGGAAAAGGCCATGTGGAGCGGGCTGGAGGGGCCTGTGGAAGGCTCTGGAGTAAGATTTGAGCCTATGAAGTCCTTTGCAGTAAACAACATGCAACATGATTGCCTGTGGAGAGAGCTGGAGGGGCTTGTGGCACTGTGGAAAGGCCTGTGGCCCAGTAGGAGCCTGTGGTCCTGTGGAGAGAGCTGAAGGTGTTGTGGCCCTGTGGAAAGGCCTGTGATCCTGTATAGGGGTCCGTTGCCCTGTGGAGAGAGCTGGAGGGGCTCGTGCCGTATGGAAATGACTATAGCCATGTAGAAAGGCCTTTTGGCCTTGAAGAGGGCGCTTGTGCCCTGCAGACGGGCCCTGTGACTCTGTGGAGAGAGCTGTTGGGAGTTGTAGCCGTGTGGAAAGTGCATTTGGCCCTGTGGAGGTGAGCTATGGCCCTGTAAAGAGAGCTTCTTGTAATGTGGAGAGAGCTGGAGGGTGTTGTGGCCCTGTGGAAAGGTATGTGGCCCTATGGATAGGCCCTTTAGCCTTGTGGAAAGGGCTGTGGCCCTGTGGTGAGAGCTGGAAGGAGTTGTGGGCTGTGGAAAAGCCTGTGGTCCTGTGGAGACAGCTGAAGGGGTTGAGGCCCTGTGGAAAGGCCTGTGACCCTGTATAGGGGTCTGTGGCCCCGCAGAGGGGCATGTGGCGATGTAAAGAGAGCTGGAGGGAGTTGTGGCCTGAGGAACAGGCCATGTGGAGCTGGTTGGAGAGGCCTGTGGAAGGCTCTGGAGTAAGATTTGAGCCTATGAAGTCCTTTGCAATAAACAACATGCAACATGATTGCCTGTGGAGAGAGCTGGAGGGGCTTGTGGCACTGTAGAAAGGCCTGTGGCCCAGTAGGAGCCTGTGGTCCTGTGGAGAGAGCTGAAGGTGTTGTGGCCCTGTGGAAAGGCCTGTGACCCTGTATAGGGGTCCGTTGCCCTGTGGAGAGAGCTGGAGGGGCTCGTGCCGTATGGAAATGACTATAGCCATGTAGAAAGGCCTTTTGGCCTTGAAGAGGGCGCTTGTGCCCTGCAGACGGGCCCTGTGACTCTGTGGAGAGAGCTGTTGGGAGTTGTAGCCGTGTGGAAAGTGCATTTGGCCCTGTGGAGGTGAGCTATGGCCCTGTAAAGAGAGCTTCTTGTCCTGTGGAGAGAGCTGGAGGGTGTTGTGGCCCTGTGGAAAGGTCTGTGGCCCTATGGATAGGCCCTTTAGCCTTGTGGAAAGGGCTGTGGCCCTGTGGTGAGAGCTGGAAGGAGTTGTGGGCTGTGGAAAAGCCTGTGGTCCTGTGGAGACAGCTGAAGGGGTTGAGGCCCTGTGGAAAGGCCTGTGACCCTGTATAGGGGTCTGTGGCCCCGCAGAGGGGCATGTGGCGATGTAAAGAGAGCTGGAGGGAGTTGTGGCCTGAGGAAAAGGCCATGTGGAGCGGGCTGGAGAGGCATGTGGAAGGCTCTGGAGTAAGATTTGAGCCTATGAAGTCCTTTGCAGTAAACAACATGCAACATGATTGCCTGTGGAGAGAGCTGGAGGGGCTTGTGGCACTGTGGAAAGGCCTGTGGCCCAGTAGGAGCCTGTGGTCCTGTGGAGAGAGCTGAAGGTGTTGTGGCCCTGTGGAAAGGCCTGTGACCCTGTATAGGGGTCCGTTGCCCTGTGGAGAGAGCTGGAGGGGCTCGTGCCGTATGGAAATGACTATAGCCATGTAGAAAGGCCTTTTGGCCTTGAAGAGGGCGCTTGTGCCCTGCAGACGGGCCCTGTGACTCTGTGGAGAGAGCTGTTGGGAGTTGTGGCCGTGTGGAAAGTGCATTTGGCCCTGTGGAGGTGAGCTATGGCCCTGTAAAGAGAGCTTCTTGTCCTGTGGAGAGAGCTGGAGGGTGTTGTGGCCCTGTGGAAAGGTATGTGGCCCTATGGATAGGCCCTTTAGCCTTGTGGAAAGGGCTGTGGCCCTGTGGTGAGAGCTGGAAGGAGTTGTGGGCTGTGGAAAAGCCTGTGGTCCTGTGGAGACAGCTGAAGGGGTTGAGGCCCTGTGGAAAGGCCTGTGACACTGTATAGGGGTCTGTGGCCCCGCAGAGGGGCATGTGGCGATGTAAAGAGAGCTGGAGGGAGTTGTGGCCTGAGGAAAAGGCCATGTGGAGCGGGCTGGAGAGGCCTGTGGAAGGCTCTGGAGTAAGATTTGAGCCTATGAAGTCCTTTTCAGTAAACAACATGCAACATGATTGCCTGTGGAGAGAGCTGGAGGGGCTTGTGGCACTGTGGAAAGGCCTGTGGCCCAGTAGGAGCCTGTGGTCCTGTGGAGAGAGCTGAAGGTGTTGTGGCCCTGTGGAAAGGCCTGTGATCTTGTATAGGGGTCCGTTGCTCTGTGGAGAGAGCTGGAGGGGCTCGTGCCCTATGGAAATGACTATGGCCATGTAGAAAGGCCTTTTGGCCTTGAAGAGGGGGCTTGTGCCCTGCAGACGGGCCCTGTGACTCTGTGGAGAGAGCTGTTGGGAGTTGTGGCCGTGTGGAAAGTGCATTTGGCCCTGTGGAGGTGAGCTATGGCCCTGTAAAGAGAGCTTCTTGTCCTGTGGAGAGAGCTGGAGGGTGTTTTGGCCCTGTGGAAAGGTCTGTGGCCCTATGGATAGGCCCTTTAGCCTTGTGGAAAGGGCTGTGGCCCTGTGGTGAGAGCTGGAAGGAGTTGTGGGCTGTGGAAAAGCCTGTGGTCCTGTGGAGACAGCTGAAGGGGTTGAGGCCCTGTGGAAAGGCCTGTGACCCTGTATAGGGGTCTGTGGCCCCGCAGAGGGGCATGTGGCGATGTAAAGAGAGCTGGAGGGAGTTGTGGCCTGAGGAAAAGGCCATGTGGAGCGGGCTGGAGAGGCCTGTGGAAGGCTCTGGAGTAAGATTTGAGCCTATGAAGTCCTTTGCAGTAAACAACATGCAACATGATTGCCTGTGGAGAGAGCTGGAGGGGCTTGTGGCACTGTGGAAAGGCCTGTGGCCCAATAGGAGCCTGTGGTCCTGTGGAGAGAGCTGAAGGTGTTGTGGCCCTGTGGAAAGGCCTGTGATCCTGTATAGGGGTCTGTTGCCCTGTGGAGAGAGCTGGAGGGGCTCGTGCCCTATGGAAATGACTATGGCCATGTAGAAAGGCCTTTTGGCCTTGAAGAGGGGGCTTGTGCCCTGCAGACGGGCCCTGTGACTCTGTGGAGAGAGCTGTTGGGAGTTGTGGCCGTGTGGAAAGTGCATTTGGCCCTGTGGACGTGAGCTATGACCCTGTAAAGAGAGCTTCTTGTCCTGTGGAGAGAGCTGGAGGGTGTTGTGGCCCTGTGGAAAGGTATGTGGCCCTATGGATAGGCCCTTTAGCCTTGTGGAAAGGGCTGTGGCCCTGTGGTGAGAGCTGGAAGGAGTTGTGGGCTGTGGAAAAGCCTGTGGTCCTGTGGAGACAGCTGAAGGGGTTGAGGCCCTGTGGAAAGGCCAGTGACCCTGTATAGGGGTCTGTGGCCCCGCAGAGGGGCATGTGGCGATGTAAAGAGAGCTGGAGGGAGTTGTGGCCTGAGGAAAAGGCCATGTGGAGCCGGCTGGAGGGGCCTGTGGAAGGCTCTGGAGTAAGATTTTGGCCTATGAAGTCCTTTGCAGTAAAAAACATGCAACATGATTGCCTGTGGAGAGAGCTAGAGGGGCTTGTGGCACTGTGGAAAGTCCTGTGGCTCAGTAGGAGCCTGTGGTCCTGTGGAGAGAGCTGAAGGGGTTGTGGTCACTCAATTGAGCCCTTTTAACTGATTAAAGGAGGGCGGAGGAGGCTGTGGCCCTGATGAAAGAGCTCAAAGGGGTTGTAGTCTTGTAGAAGGAGCCTGTGGTCCTGTGGAGAGAGCTGGAGGGGGTTATTGCCTTGGGGAAATGCCTATGGCCCTGCGAAAGGGACCTGTGGCCCTTTGATAAAGGCCTTTGGCCTTGTGGAGGGGGCTGTTGCCTTGTAAAGGGAGCCTCTGTCCTTTTTGAGAGAGACAGAGGGGGTTGTGGCCTTATGGAAAGGCCTATGACACAGTGAAAGGGCCCTGTCGCCTTGTGGAGAGAGGTGAAGGCGGATGTGGCCCTGTGTATATGCCTGTAAACCTGTTGAAGGAGCCTGCGGTTCTGTGGAGAGAGCTTGAGGGGGGTTATGGCCCTATGGAAATGACTATGGCCCTGTGGAATGGACCTATGGCCCTTTGCAAAGGGCCTTTGGCCTTGTGGAGGGGGCCCTTGCCCTGTAGAAGGAGCCTGTGGCCCTCTTGAGAGAGCCAGAGGAGGTTGTGGCACTATTTAAAGGCCAGTGGCCCTGTAGAAAGGCCCCTTGGCCTTGATGAAGGGGCTTGTGCCCTGCAGACGGGCCCCATGACTCTGTGTAGAGAGCTGGAGGGGGTTGTGGCCATGTGGAAAGTGCATTTGGCCCTGTGGAGGGGAGCTATGGCCCTGTAAAGAGAGCCTGTTGTCCTGTGGAATTGGAGGGGATTGTGGCCCTGTGGAAAGGCTTGTGGCCCGGCAGAAGGAGCCAGTGGTCCTGTGGAGAGAGCTGAAGGGGTTGAGGCCCTGTGGAGAGGCCTGTGACCCTGTATAGGGGTCTTTTGCCCCGCAGAGGGGCATGTGGCGATGTAAAGAGAGCTGGATGGAGTTGTGGCCTGTGGAAAAGGCCATGTGGAGCGTGCTGGAGGGGCCTGTGGAAGGCTCTGGAGTAAGATGAAGGCCTATGAAGTCCTTTGCAGTAAACATCTAAATTTTCAAGCTTCGTGTCCGATTTGCAACAGGGTTGACTCCAATGTTGCCGAACTGCAACAAAAATTGACTCTTGTTGCAAAAGTGCAACATGATTGCCTGTGGAGAGAGCTGGATGGTGCTTGTGGCACTGTGGAAAGACCTGTGGCCCGGTAGTAGCCTGTGGTCCTGTGGAGAGAGCTGAAGGTGTTGTGGCCCTGTGGAAAGGCCTGTGACCCTGTATAGGGGTCCGTTGCCCTGTGGAGTGAGCTGGAGGGGCTTGTGCCCTATGGAAATGACTATGGCCATGTAGAAAGGCCCTTTGGCCTTGAAGAGGGGGCTTGTGTCCTGCAGACGGGCCCTGTGTCTCTGTGGAGAGAGCTAAAGGGGGCTGTGGCCGTGCAGAAAGTGCATTTGGCCCTGTGGAGGGGAGTTATGGCTCTGTAAAGAGAGCTTGTTGTCCTGTGGAGAAGAGTTGGAGGGGATTGTGGCCCTGTGGAAATGCTTGTGGCCCGGCAGAAGGAGCCAGTGGTCCTGTGGAGAGAGCTGAAGGGGTTGAGGCCCTGTGGAAAGGCCTGTGACCCTGTATAGGGGTCTGTGGTCCCGCAGAGGGTGCATGTGGCGATGTAAAGAGAGCTGGAGGGAGTTGTGGCCTGAGGGAAATGCCATGTGGAGTGGGCTGGAAAGGCGTGTGGAAGGCTCTGGAGTAAGATTTGGGCCTATGAAGTCCTTTGCAGTAAACAACATGCAACATGATTGCCTGTGGAGAGAGCTGGAGGGGCTTGTGGCACGGTGGAAAGGCCTGTGGCCCAGTAGGAGCCTGTGGTCCTGTGGAGAGAGCTGAAAGTGTTGTGGCCCTGTGGAAAGGCCTGTGACCCTGTATAGGGGTCCGTTGCCCTGTGGAGAGAGCTGGAGGGGCTTGTGCCCTATGGAAATGACTATGGCCATGTAGAAAGGCCTTTTGGCCTTGAAGAGGGGGCTTGTGCCCTGCAGACGGGCCTTGTGTCTCTGTGGAGAGAGCTAAAGGGGGCTGTGGCCATGCAGAAAGTGCATTTGGCCCTGTGGAGGGGAGCTATGGCCCGGTAAAGAGAGCTTGTTGTCGTGTGGAGAAGAGTTGGAGGGGATTGTGGCCCTGGGGAAAGGCCTGTGACCCTGTATAGGGGTCCGTTGCCCTGTGGAGAGAGCTGGAGGGGCTCGTGCCCTATGGAAATGACTATGGCCATGTAGAAAGGCCTTTTGGCCTTGAAGAGGGGGCTTGTGCCCTGCAGACGGGCCTTGTGACTCTGTGGAGAGAGCTGTTGGGAGTTGTGGCCGTGTGGAAAGTGCATTTGGCCCTGTGGAGGTGAGCTATGGCCCTGTAAAGAGAGCTTCTTGTCCTGTGGAGAGAGCTGGAGGGTGTTGTGGCCCTGTGGAAATGTCTGTGGCCCTATGGATAGGCCCTTTAGCCTTGTGGAAGGGGCTGTGGCCCTCTGGTGAGAGCTGGAAGGAGTTGTGGGCTGTGGAAAAGTCTGTGGTCCTGTGGAGAGAGCTGAAGGGGTTGAGTTCCTGTGGAAAGGCCTGTGACCCTGTATAGGGGTCTGTGGCCCCGCAGAGGGGCATGTGGCGATGTAAAGAGAGCTGGAGGGAGTTGTGGCCTGCTGAAAAGGCCATGTGGAGTGGGCTGGAGGGGCCTGTGGAAGGGTCTGAAGTAAGATTTGGGCCTATGAAGTCCTTTTGCGGTAAACAACATGAAACATGATTGCCTGTGGAGAGAGCTGGAGGGACTTGTAGCACTGTGGAAAGGCCTGTGGCCGGGCTGGAGCCTGTGGTCCTGTGGAAGAGCTGAAGGTGTTGTGGCCCTGTGGAAAGGCCTGTGACCCTGTATAGCGGTCCGTTGCCCTGTGGAGAGAGCTGGAGGGGCTCGTGCCCTATGGAAATGACTATGGCCATGTAGAAAGGCCTTTTGGCCTTGAAGAGGGGGCTTGTGCCCTGCAGACGGGCCTTGTGTCTCTGTGGAGAGAGCTAAAGGGGGCTGTGGCCGTGCAGAAAGTGCATTTGGCCCTGTGGAGGGGAGCTATGGCCCGGTAAAGAGAGCTTGTTGTCCTGTGGAGAAGAGTTGGAGGGGATTGTGGCCCTGTGGAATGGCCTGTGACCCTGTATAGGGGTCTGTGGCCCCGCAGAGGGGCATGTGGCGATGTAAAGAGAGCTGGAGGGAGTTGTGGCCTGCGGAAAAGGCCATGTGGAGCGGGCTGGAGGGGCCTGTGGAAGGGTCTAAAGTAAGATTTGGGCCTATGAAGTCCTTTTGCGGTAAACAACATGCAACATAATTGCCTGTGGAGAGAGCTGGAGGGACTCGTAGCACTGTGGAAAGGCCTGTGGCCGGGTAGGAGCCTGTGGTCCTGTGGAGAGAGCTGAATGTGTTGTGGCCCTGTGGAACGGATTTTTAAGCGCAGCAGAAACGCTGCGTAAAAATCTACAGCATGGGCATTAACATTGCGGAATGCCACTGAGTACCATGGGGTGCAGATTATCAAGTGTTTCACAAGCGTTTCCGCTGCGTAAATTACGCAACATATACGCTTGTAAATCGCTACGTGGGCACGCAGCCTGAGGCTGTGTTCACACACCACCCGGTCCGGAGGAGAAGTGATGTCACAGAGGTGGAAGAAGAATCCTGTTCCTCCTCCCCTTTGTGACATGTCTGCCAGCCCCCATTTCATTTTGTAATGTATTACTATACAGTACGAAATCAAAATTAAATAAATACAGATGTATTAAAAATAATAAAGAATTAATACTTACCCTTTCAGACGCCTTTTCGGTCTATCCGGTGCAGAGCCAAAGCCACGTCCTGAGCGACAGGACCTTCCATGATGTCACATGAAGGTCCTGTCGGTTGGTATTTGGCCTTGGTTCTGCACCGGATAGCCCTAAAAGGCATCGGAAAGGGTAAGTATTAATTCTATTGTGATGTCATAATACCCCACAACTACTAGTATAGGCAAAAAAGTGACACATTTATTCCATTTTATTTATTGAAAGAAATTAGGCTTAAACCAAAAATGACATGATGGCGGATTGCCTGTAAAGATGCCTTCTTTTTAATGTATTGATCTTCATGGAATAAAGTAAAATTCATCATATGGAAACCGGTGCCAGCATTCCTTTTTTCATGTTTGGCTTCCAGGCGGTGGCCTACCGCCACTGAGCACCTGACCGGATCCACTGATTGGAAGGAGGGGGGAGCTTTCTATTTCCCAATTTTCTCATTTGGCTCCAAAAATAACATGTCAATCAAGAAAACTGGTATAAAGGAGCATGGCATAGGTGACATTTCTTTGCCAGCATTCAACCTGTGTAAAGAAAAAAAAGAATATTAAACAGTGCAGTATACTATATCAGGTTCCTTTACTCGAGCTGACCAATGGTCAATAGGTCACTCAAATGAGTCCTTTTAACTGATTAAAGAGGGGTGGAGGGGGCTGTGGCCCTGATGAAAGAGCTGAAATGGGTTGTAGCCTCGTAGAAGGAGCCTGTGGTCCTGTGGAGAGAGCTGGAGGGGGCTATTGCCTTGGGGAAATGCCTATGGCCCTGTGGAAGGGACCTGTGGCCCTTTGAAAAAGGACTTTGGCCTTGTGGAGGGGGCTGTTTCCTTGTAAAGGGAGCCTCTGTCCTTTTTGAGAGAGAGAGAGGGGGTTGTGGCCTTATGGAAAGGCTTATTGCATAGTGAAAGGGCCCTGTTGCCCTGTGGAGAGAGGTAAAGGTGGTTGTGGCCCTGTGTAAATGCCTGTACACCTGTAGAAGGAGCCTGTGGCCCTGTTGAGAGTACCAGAGGGGGTTGTGGCCCTATTTAAAGGCCAGTAGCCCTGTAGAAAGGCCCCTTGGCCTTGATGAAGGGGCTTGTGCCCTGCAGACGAGCCCCGTGACTCTGTGGAGAGAGCTGGAGGGGATATTGGCCGTGTGGAAAGTGCATTTGGCCCTGTGGAGGGGAGCTATAGCCCTGTAAAGAGAGCTAGTTGTCCTGTGTAGAGAGTTGGAGGGGATTGTGGCCCTGTGGAAATGCTTGTGGCCCGGCAGAAGGAGCCAGTGGTCCTGTGGAGAGAGCTGAAGGGGTTGAGGCCCTGTGGAAAGGCCTGTAACCCTGTATAGGGGTCTGTGGCCCCGCAGAGGGTGCATGTGGCGATGTAAAGAGAGCGGGAGGGAGTTGTGGCCTGAGGAAAAGGCCATGTGGAGTGGGCTGGAAAGGCCTGTGGAAGGCTCTGGAGTAAGATTTGGGCCTATGAAGTCCTTTGCAGTAAACAACATGCAACATGATTGCCTGTGGAGAGAGCTGGAGGGGCTTGTGGCACTGTGGAAAGGCCTGTGACCCTGTATAGGGGTCCGTTGCCCTGTGGAGAGAGCTGGAGGGGCTTGTGCCCTATGGAAATGACTATGGCCATGTAGAAAGGCCTTTTGGCCTTGAAGAGGGGGCTTGTGCCCTGCAGACGGGCCTTGTGTCTCTGTGGAGAGAGCTAAAGGGGGCTGTGGCCATGCAGAAAGTGCATTTGGCCCTGTGGAGGGGAGCTATGGCCCGGTAAAGAGAGCTTGTTGTCGTGTGGAGAAGAGTTGGAGGGGATTGTGGCCCTGGGGAAAGGCCTGTGACCCTGTATAGGGGTCCGTTGCCCTGTGGAGAGAGCTGGAGGGGCTTGTGCCCTATGGAAATGACTATGGCCATGTAGAAAGGCCTTTTGGCCTTGAAGAGGGGGCTTGTGCCCTGCAGACGGGCCTTGTGACTCTGTGGAGAGAGCTGTTGGGAGTTGTGGCCGTGTGGAAAGTGCATTTGGCCCTGTGGAGGTGAGCTATGGCCCTGTAAAGAGAGCTTCTTGTCCTGTGGAGAGAGCTGGAGGGTGTTGTGGCCCTATGGATAGGCCCTTTAGCCTTGCGGAAGGGGCTGTGGCCCTCTGGTGAGAGCTGGAAGGAGTTGTGGGCTGTGGAAAAGTCTGTGGTCCTGTGGAGAGAGCTGAAGGGGTTGAGGTCCTGTGGAAAGGCCTGTGACCCTGTATAGGGGTCTGTGGCCCCGCAGAGGGGCATGTGGCGATGTAAAGAACGCTGGAGGGAGTTGTGGCCTGCGGAAAAGGCCATGTGGAGCGGGCTGGAGGGGCCTGTGGAAGGGTCTGAAGTAAGATTTGGGCCTATGAAGTCCTTTTGCGGTAAACAACATGAAACATGATTGCCTGTGGAGAGAGCTGGAGGGACTTGTAGCACTGTGGAAAGGCCTGTGGCCGTGCTGGAGCCTGTGGTCATGTGGAAGAGCTGAAGGTGTTGTGGCCCTGTGGAAAGGCCTGTGACCCTGTATAGCGGTCCGTTGCCCTGTGGAGAGAGCTGGAGGGGCTCGTGCCCTATGGAAATGACTATGGCCATGTAGAAAGGCCTTTTGGCCTTGAAGAGGGGGCTTGTGCCCTGCAGACGGGCCTTGTGTCTCTGTGGAGAGAGCTAAAGGGGGCTGTGGCCGTGCAGAAAGTGCATTTGGCCCTGTGGAGGGGAGCTATGGCCCTGTAAAGAGAGCTTGTTGTCCTGTGGAGAAGAGTTGGAGGGGATTGTGGCCCTGTGGAAAGGCTTGTAGCCCGGCAGAAGGAGGCAGTGGTCCTGTGGAGAGAGCTGAAGGGGTTGAGGCCCTGTGGAAAGGCATGTGACCCTGTATAGGGGTCTGTGGCCCCGCAGAGGGGCATGTGGCGATGTAAAGAGAGCTGGAGGGAGTTGTGGCCTGAGGAAAAGGCCATGTGGAGCGGGCTGGAGGGGCCTGTGGAAGGCTCTGGAGTAAGGTTTGGGCCTATGAAGTCCTCTGCAGTAAACAACATGCAACATGATTGCCTGTGGAGAGAGCTGAAGCTGTTGTGGCCCTGTGGAAAGGACTGTGACCCTGTACAGGGGTCCGTTGCCCTGTGGAGAGAGCTGGAGGTGCTCGTGCCCTATGGGAATGACTATGGCCATGTAGAAAGGCCTTTTGGCCTTGAAGAGGGGCTTGTGCCCTGCAGACGGGCCCTGTGACTCTGTGGAGAGGGCTGTTGGGAGTTGTGGCCGTGTGGAAAGTGCATTTGGCCCTGTGGAGGTGAGCTATGGCCCTGTAAAGAGAGCTTCTTGTCCTGTGGAGAGAGCTGGAGCGTGTTGTGGCCCTGTGGAAAGGTCTGTGGCCCTATGGATAGGCCCTTTAGCCTTGTGGAAGGGGCTGTGGCCCTGTGGTGAGAGCTGGAAGGAATTGTGGGCTGTGGAAAAGCCTGTGGTCCTGTGGAGAGAGCTGAAGGGGTTGAGGCCCTGTGGAAAGGCCAGTGACCCTGTATAGGGGTCTGTGGCCCCGCAGAGGGGCATGTGGCGATGTAAAGAGAGCTGGAGGGAGTTGTGGCCTGAGGAAAAGGCCATGTGGAGCCGGCTGGAGGGGCCTGTGGAAGGCTCTGGAGTAAGATTTTGGCCTATGAAGTCCTTTGCAGTAAAAAACATGCAACATGATTGCCTGTGGAGAGAGCTAGAGGGGCTTGTGGCACTGTGGAAAGTCCTGTGGCTCAGTAGGAGCCTGTCGTCCTGTGGAGAGAGCTGAAGGTGTTGTGGTCACTCAATTGAGCCCTTTTAACTGATTAAAGGGGGGCGGAGGAGGCTGTGGCCCTGATGAAAGAGCTCAAAGGGGTTGTAGTCTTGTAGAAGGAGCCTGTGGTCCTGTGGAGAGAGCTGGAGGGGGTTATTGCCTTGGGGAAATGCCTATGGCCCTGCGAAAGGGACCTGTGGCCCTTTGAAAAAGGCCTTTGGCCTTGTGGAGGGGGCTGTTGCCTTGTAAAGGGAGCCTCTGTCCTTTTTGAGAGAGACAGAGGGGGTTGTGGCCTTATGGAAAGGCCTATGACACAGTGAAAGGGCCCTGTCGCCTTGTGGAGAGAGGTGAAGGCGGATGTGGCCCTGTGTATATGCCTGTAAACCTGTAGAAGGAGCCTGCGGTTCTGTGGAGAGAGCTTGAGGGGGGTTATGGCCCTATGGAAATGACTATGGCCCTGTGGAATGGACCTATGGCCCTTTGCAAAGGGCCTTTGGCCTTGTGGAGGGGGCCCTTGCCCTGTAGAAGGAGCCTGTGGCCCTCTTGAGAGAGCCAGAGGAGGTTGTGGCACTATTTAAAGGCCAGTGGCCCTGTAGAAAGGCCCCTTGGCCTTGATGAAGGGTCTTGTGCCCTGCAGACGGGCCCCATGACTCTGTGTAGAGAGCTGGAGGGGGTTGTGGCCATGTGGAAAGTGCATTTGGCCCTGTGGAGGGGAGCTATGGCCCTGTAAAGAGAGCCTGTTGTCCTGTGGAATTGGAGGGGATTGTGGCCCTGTGGAAAGGCTTGTGGCCCGGCAGAAGGAGCCAGTGGTCCTGTGGAGAGAGCTGAAGGGGTTGAGGCCCTGTGGAGAGGCCTGTGACCCTGTATAGGGGTCTGTTGCCCCGCAGAGGGGCATGTGGCGATGTAAAGAGAGCTGGATGGAGTTGTGGCCTGTGGAAAAGGCCATGTAGAGCGTGCTGGAGGGGCCTGTGGAAGGCTCTGGAGTAAGATGAAGGCCTATGAAGTCCTTTGCAGTAAACATCTAAATTTTCAAGCTTCGTGTCCGATTTGCAACAGGGTTGACTCCAATGTTGCCGAACTGCAACAAAAATTGACTCTTGTTGCAAAAGTGCAACATGATTGCCTGTGGAGAGAGCTGGATGGTGCTTGTGGCACTGTGGAAAGACCTGTGGCCCGGTAGTAGCCTGTGGTCCTGTGGAGAGAGCTGAAGGTGTTGTGGCCCTGTGGAAAGGCCTGTGACCCTGTATAGGGGTCCGTTGCCCTGTGGAGAGAGCTGGAGGGGCTTGTGCCCTATGGAAATGACTATGGCCATGTAGAAAGGCCCTTTGGCCTTGAAGAGGGGGCTTGTGTCCTGCAGACGGGCCCTGTGTCTCTGTGGAGAGAGCTAAAGGGGGCTGTGGCCGTGCAGAAAGTGCATTTGGCCCTGTGGAGGGGAGTTATGGCTCTGTAAAGAGAGCTTGTTGTCCTGTGGAGAAGAGTTGGAGGGGATTGTGGCCCTGTGGAAATGCTTGTGGCCCGGCAGAAGGAGCCAGTGGTCCTGTGGAGAGAGCTGAAGGGGTTGAGGCCCTGTGGAAAGGCCTGTGACCCTGTATAGGGGTCTGTGGCCCCGCAGAGGGTGCATGTGGCGATGTAAAGAGAGCTGGAGGGAGTTGTGGCCTGAGGAAAAGGCCATGTGGAGTGGGCTGGAAAGGCCTGTGGAAGGCTCTGGAGTAAGATTTGGGCCTATGAAGTCCTTTGCAGTAAACAACATGCAACATGATTGCCTGTGGAGAGAGCTGGAGGGGCTTGTGGCACCGTGGAAAGGCCTGTGGCCCAGTAGGAGCCTGTGGTCCTGTGGAGAGAGCTGAAAGTGTTGTGGCCCTGTGGAAAGGCCTGTGACCCTGTATAGGGGTCCGTTGCCCTGTGGAGAGAGCTGGAGGGGCTTGTGCCCTATGGAAATGACTATGGCCATGTAGAAAGGCCTTTTGGCCTTGAAGAGGGGGCTTGTGCCCTGCAGACGGGCCTTGTGTCTCTGTGGAGAGAGCTAAAGGGGGCTGTGGCCATGCAGAAAGTGCATTTGGCCCTGTGGAGGGGAGCTATGGCCCGGTAAAGAGAGCTTGTTGTCGTGTGGAGAAGAGTTGGAGGGGATTGTGGCCCTGGGGAAAGGCCTGTGACCCTGTATAGGGGTCCGTTGCCCTGTGGAGAGAGCTGGAGGGGCTCGTGCCCTATGGAAATGACTATGGCCATGTAGAAAGGCCTTTTGGCCTTGAAGAGGGGGCTTGTGCCCTGCAGACGGGCCTTGTGACTCTGTGGAGAGAGCTGTTGGGAGTTGTGGCCGTGTGGAAAGTGCATTTGGCCCTGTGGAGGTGAGCTATGGCCCTGTAAAGAGAGCTTCTTTTCCTGTGGAGAGAGCTGGAGGGTGTTGTGGCCCTGTGGAAATGTCTGTGGCCCTATGGATAGGCCCTTTAGCCTTGTGGAAGGGGCTGTGGCCCTCTGGTTATAGCTGGAAGGAGTTGTGGGCTGTTGAAAAGTCTGTGGTCCTGTGGAGAGAGCTGAAGGGATTGAGTTCCTGTGGAAAGGCCTGTGACCCTGTATAGGGATCTGTGGCCCCGCAGAGGGGCATGTGGCGATGTAAAGAGAGCTGGAGGGAGTTGTGGCCTGCGGAAAAGGCCATGTGGAGCGTGCTGGAGGGGCCTGTGGAAGGCTCTGGAGTAAGATGGGGGCCTATGAAGTCCTTTGCAGTAAACATCTAAATTTTCAAGCTTCGTGTCCGATTTGCAACAGGGTTGACTCCAATGTTGCCGAACTGCAACAAAAATTGACTCTTGTTGCAAAAGTGCAACATGATTGCCTGTGGAGAGAGCTGGATGGTGCTTGTGGCACTGTGGAAAGACCTGTGGCCCGGTAGTAGCCTGTGGTCCTGTGGAGAGAGCTGAAGGTGTTGTGGCCCTGTGGAAAGGCCTGTGACCCTGTATAGGGGTCCGTTGCCCTGTGGAGAGAGCTGGAGGGGCTTGTGCCCTATGGAAATGACTATGGCCATGTAGAAAGGCCCTTTGGCCTTGAAGAGGGGGCTTGTGTCCTGCAGATGGGCCCTGTGTCTCTGTAGAGAGAGCTAAAGGGGGCTGTGGCCGTGCAGAAAGTGCATTTGGCCCTGTGGAGGGGAGCTATGGCCCTGTAAAGAGAGCTTGTTGTCCTGTGGAGAAGAGTTCGAGGGGATTGTGGCCCTGTGGAAATGCTTGTGGCCCGGCAGAAGGAGCCAGTGGTCCTGTGGAGAGAGCTGAAGGGGTTGAGGCCCTGTGGAAAGGCCTGTGACCCTGTATAGGGGTCTGTGGCCCCGCAGAGGGGCATGTGGCGATGTAAAGAATGCTGGAGGGAGTTGTGGCCTGCGGAAAAGGCCATGTGGAGCGGGCTGGAGGGGCCTGTGGAAGGGTCTGAAGTAAGATTTGGGCCTATGAAGTCCTTTTTTCGGTAAACAACATGCAACATGATTGCCTGTGGAGAGAGCTAGAGGGACTTGTAGCACTGTGTAAAAGCCTGTGGCTGGGTAGGAGCCTGTGGTCCTGTGGAGAGAGCTGAAGGTGTTGTGGCCCTGTGGAAAGGCCTGTGACCCTGTATAGCGGTCCGTTGCCCTGTGGAGAGAGCTGGAGGGGCTCGTGCCCTATGGAAATGACTATGGCCATGCAGAAAGGCCTTTTGGCTTTGAAGAGGGGGCTTGTGCCCTGCAGACGGGCCCTGTGACTCTGTGGAGAGAGCTGTTGGGAGTTGTGGCCGTGTGGAAAGTGCATTTGGCCCTGTGGAGGTGAGCTATGGCCCTGTAAAGAGAGCTTCTTGTCCTGTGGAGAGAGCTGGAGGGTGTTGTGGCCATGTGGAAAGGTCTGTGGCCCTATGGATAGGCCCTTTGGCCTTGTGGAAGGGGCTGTGGCCCTGTGGTGAGAGGTGGAAGGAGTTGTGGGCTGTGGAAAAGCCTGTGGTCCTGTGGAGACAGCTGAAGGGGTTGAGGCCCTGTGGAAAGGCCTGTGACCCTGTATAGGGGTCTGTGGCCCCGCAGAGGGGCATGTAGCGATGTAAAGAGAGCTAGAGGGAGTTGTGGCCTGAGGAAAAGGCCATGTGGAGCGGGCTGGAAAGGCCTGTGGAAGGCTCTGGAGTAAGATTTGGGCCTATGAAGTCCTTTGCAGTAAACAATATGCAACATGATTGCCTGTGGAGAGAGCTGGAGGGGCTTGTGGCACTGTAGAAAGGCCTGTGGCCCAGTAGGAGCCTGTGGTCCTGTGGAGAGAGCTGAAGGTGTTGTGGCCCTGTGGAAAGGCCTGTGACCCTGTATAGGGGTCCGTTGCCCTGTGGAGAGAGCTGGAGGGGCTCGTGCCCTATGGAAATGACTATGGCCATGTAGAAAGGCCTTTTGGCCTTGAAGAGGGGGCTTGTGCCCTGCAGACGGGCCTTGTGTCTCTGTGGAGAGAGCTAAAGGGGGCTGTGTCCATGCAGAAAGTGCATGTGGAGGGGAGCTATGGCCCGGTAAAGAGAGCTTGTTGTCCTGCGGAGAAGAGTTGGAGGGGATTGTGGCCCTGTGGAAAGGCTTGTAGCCCGGCAGAAGGAGGCAGCGGTCCTGTGGAGAGAGCTGAAGGGGTTGAGGCCCTGCGGAAAGGCATGTGACGCTGTATAGGGGTCTGTGGCCCCGCAGAGGGGCATGTGGCGATGTAAAGAGAGCTGGAGGGAGTTGTGGCCTGAGGAAAAGGCCATGTGGAGTGGGCTGGAGGGGCCTGTGGAAGGCTCTGGAGTAAGATTTGGGCCTATGAAGTCCTCTGCAGTAAACAACATGCAACATGATTGCCTGTGGAGAGAGCTGAAGGTTTTGTGGCCCTGTGGAAAGGCCTGTGACCCTGTACAGGGGTCCGTTGCCCTGTGGAGAGAGCTGGAGGTGCTTGTGCCCTATGGGAATGACTATGGCCATGTAGAAAGGCCTTTTGGCTTTGAAGAGGGGGCTTGTGCCCTGCAGACGGGCCCTGTGACACTGTGGAGAGGGCTGTTGGGAGTTGTGGCCGTGTGGAAAGTGCATTTGGCCCTGTGGAGGTGAGCTATGGCCCTGTAAAGAGAGCTTCTTGTCCTGTGGAGAGAGCTGGAGGGTGTTGTGGCCCTGTGGAAAGGTCTGTGGCCCTATGAATAGGCCCTTTAGCCTTGTGGAAGGGGCTGTGGCCCTGTGGTGAGAGGTGGAAGGAGTTGTGGGCTGTGGAAAAGCCTGTGGTCCTGTGGAGACAGCTGAAGGGGTTGAGGCCCTGTGGAAAGGCCTGTGACCCTGTATAGGGGTCTGTGGCCCCGCAGAGGGGCATTTGGCGATGTAAAGAGAGCTGGAGGGAGTTGTGGCCTGAGGAAAAGGCCATGTGGAGCGGGCTGGAGAGGCCTGTGGAAGGCTCTGGAGTAAGATTTGGGCCTATGAAGTCCTTTGCAGTAAACAACATGCAACATGATTGCCTGTGGAGAGAACTGGAGGGGCTTGTGGCACTGTGGAAAGGCCTGTGGCCCAGTAGGAGCCTGTGGTCCTGTGGAGAGAGCTGAAGGTGTTGTGGCCCTGTGGAAAGGCCTGTGACCCTGTATAGAGGTCCGTTGCCCTGTGGAGAGAGCTGGAGGGGCTTGTGCCCTATGGAAATGACTATGGCCCTGTAGAAAGGCCTTTTGGCCTTGAAGAGGGGGCTTGTGCCCTGCAGACGGGCCTTGTGTCTCTGTGGAGAGAGCTAAAGGGGGCTGTGGCCATGCAGAAAGTGCATTTGGCCCTGTGGAGGGGAGCCATGGCCCGGTAAAGAGAGCTTGTTGTCCTGTGGAGAAGAGTTGGAGGGGATTGTGGCCCTGTGGAAAGACCTGTGACCCTGTATAGGGGTCCGTTGCCCTGTGGAGAGAGCTGGAGGGGCTCGTGCCCTATGGAAATGACTATGGCCATGTAGAAAGGCCTTTTGGCCTTGAAGAGGGGGCTTGTGCCCTGCAGACGGGCCCTGTGACTCTGTGGAGAGAGCTGTTGGGAGTTGTGGCCGTGTGGAAAGTGCTTTTGGCCCTGTGGAGGTGAGCTATGGCCCTGTAAAGAGAGCTTCTTGTCCTGTGGAGAGAGCTGGAGGGTGTTGTGGCCCTGTGGAAAGGTCTGTGGCCCTATGGATACGCCCTTTAGCCCTGTGGAAGGGGCTGTGGCCCTGTGGTGAGAGCTGGAAGGAGTTGTGGGCTGTGGAAAAGCCTGTGGTCCTGTGGAGACAGCTGAAGGGGTTGAGGCCCTGTGGAAAGGCCTGTGACCCTGTATAGGTGTCTGTGGCCCCGCTGAGGAGCATGTGGCGATGTAAAGAGAGCTGGAGGGAGTTGTGTCCTGACGAAAAGGCCATGTGGAGCGGGCTGGAGGGGCCTTTCGAAGGCTCTGGAGTAAGATTTGGGCCTATGAAGTCCTTTGCAGTAAACAACATGCAACATGATTGCCTGTGGAGAGAGCTGGAGGGGCTTGTGGCACTGTGGAAAGGCCTGTGGCCCAGTAGGAGCCTGTGGTCATGTGGAGAGAGCTGAAGGTCTTGTGGCCCTGTGGAAAGGCCTGTGACCCTGTATAGGGGTCCGTTGCCCTGTGGAGAGAGCTGGAGGGGCTCGTGCCCTATGGAAATGACTATGGCCATGTAGAAAGGCCTTTTGGCCTTGAAGAGGGGGCTTGTGCTCTGCAGACGGGCCTTGTGTCTCTGTGGAGAGAGCTAAATGGGGCTGTGTCCATGCAGAAAGTGCATTTGGCCCTGTGGAGGGGAGCTATGGCCCTGTAATGAGAGCTTGTTGTCCTGTGGAGAAGAGTTGGAGGGGATTGTGGCCCTGTGGAAATGCTTGTGGCCCGGCAGAAGGAGCCTATGGTACTGTGGAGAGAGTTGAAGGGGTTGTTTGCCCGCAGAGGGGCATGTAGTGATGTAAAGAGAGCTGGAGGGAGTTTTGCTCTGCTAAAAAAGGCCATGTGGAGTGGGCTGGAGGGGCCTGTGGAAGGCTCTGGAGTAAGATTGGGGCCTATGAAGTCTTTTGCAGTAAACAACATGCAACATGATTGCCTGTGGAAAGAGCTGGAGGGGCTTGTGGCACTGTGTAAAGGCCTGTGGCCCGGTAGGAGCCTGTGGTCCTGTGGAGAGAGCTGAAGGGGCTTGTGGCCCTGTGGAAAGGCCTGTGACCCTGTATAGTGGTCTGTTGCCCTGTGGAGAGAGCTGGAGGGGCTTGTGGCCCTGAGGAAAGGGCCTATGGCCCTGTGGAGAGAGCTGAAGGTGGGTGCGGCCCTGTGGAAAGGCCTGTGACCCTGAAGAGGGATCTGTGGCCCTTCAAATGGGCCTGTTGCCCTGTGGAGAGAGCTGGAGTGGGTTATGGCCCTGTGGAAATGCCTATGGCACTGCGGAAAGGGACCTCTGGCCCTTTGCAAAGGGTCATTGGCCTTGTGGAGTGGGCTATTGCCCTGTTGACGGGCCTGTGGCCCTGTGTGATTGTTGATAGCCTGACAAATCATCCAATAAAAACTTGCATATTTTTCAAGGATCCTGTAGCTTAAAGATGTTTCCTGACAATTCACTTTAATGTTCAGGAAGCATCCTACAGGAACAAGATTCTTAAAAAATACACAAGTGTTAAACACTGTGTAGCTTTGTGGTTACTTACCAATTAATCTTCTCTGCTGCAACTTGAGTAGTGCTTCTTACCTTTGACCTACAGGAAGAGGTGTGCATGAGAGAGAGTCATTGAGAGGCACATAGAGGCAAAGAGGGGAGCAAAGGGGCAAAGGTAGGCACATAGAGGGATGCAAAAGGTAAATAGAAGCACAGGGAGGGACAGAGAGGCACAGAGACCGATAGAGAGCCACAGATGGGCAAAGACAGAGATTGAGAGGCTCGTGAAGGCACAGAGACAAAAAAAGGCACTTTGGATGGAAAGAAAGCACCAGAGAGAGAGCATGCGAGAGAGTGGTGCAATGGGGAGAGATCAAAAGTGAGCGCCAGTGATGCACTGGAGACTGAGAGAGCACAAAAGAGAGCACTGCACTATAAAGACAGAGGAGTGCCAGAGAGCGGTGCAGTAGGGAGAAAGAGAACACATCAGAGAGTGGTGCACTGGAAAGAGAGTGAAAGAGCACCAGAGAGCATTGCACTGGAGAGAGAGAAAGAGAGAGAGACAGAAAGCAGTGTGCCAGTGTAAAAGGGCACCAGAGAGTGATGCACTGACTGGACAAATGGTCATTTTTATAGGCAGTTCTACATGTCGGGTTGCTGGACAGCTGGGGGTCATGCTTACCGTTGTTAGGGATGGTAATATATTCTGCTTCCCTAGGCCTGATTTCCAGGGACTGCACTGCTCTGACTGGCAGGAGCACTTTTATGGCTACCTGACCTTTAAATTATTATGGATTCTAGTAATACTGACAAAGCATTAGACTAAACGGCTCAGAAACCTGACGGTAGTAAATGATTGTGCCATTTGAACAGTTGTCAGAATTGTTTCATCATAGCCATAGGACTTCCACTTTATATTTATCTTTAAAATAGTTATTAAAAGGACTCTGTCACCAGGTTTTTGACATCCCATCGGACAGCAGCATAATGTAGAGATAGAAATCCTGATCCAGCAATGTTTCACTTACTGAGCTCCTTGCTGTCATTTTGATAAAATTACTGTTTTCTCTGTTGCAGATTTGGCAGCTCCCAAGTATGACTGGACTACTGGAGTAGTGCTCTAATGATAATCTCCAGATGATTTAACAGTGTTTTAATGCAAACTACACTGAGCAGCCTAGTAAGTGATATATCACTGGAATAAAGATGTCTGTGTCCACATTATGGTGCGCTCAGATGAGATGGCTAAAACCTGGTGACAGAATCCCTTTAACACTAATACAAACAGTACAAATGTTTATAATAAAGAAAATCTTCTCCCATTGCTTCGAGAGCCCCGTTCACCTGGAATTGTAGAACAACCTAGAATAGAAAAGAAACAAATAAAACATGAATTCAGAAACTTTAATAAAACCGGAACTTTAGTCTCCGAAACGCCTCATTCTTTCTTGGGAGCTGATCACTGCCGTCTTCTTAATCTCTTTAAAGGAAAGAAGGGGAATACATATGTTAAAACCGAAATGTTTATTGTTCAAGGACAATGTGAATGAGTATATTGACCAATTACCCTGGGTGTTTCCTTTTCCTCAACTGCATCCCTGTCTTCATGGACCTTGTTGTGACCCTAGGTTCGATTGGTGCTCTCCGCCTGATATAAATAATAACATTACATTTTCTGGGCACTTAGAGTGGTATAAGGATATCTTCTATCAATCCTAAAAGTTTAGGCATCGAGGTTTGTTCTGCGATGGAGATATCATCAATAAACGCCTGTAATATACCCTTCCGCATACTGTCTACAAGTGGCCGCTACTGAGAGCACTTTGCCTGGGTATAGGTGCTGAGGATGCTCAGAAGAACAAGTCATTGTCCATAACATCACAAGCTATGTACAGTTTGCCAACTCCTACTAGCTTGCTTGATTTAATAATATACCCACCTTTGAGTCTTAGTATTTAAATTTGACACACCGAGGTCCTCTGTTTCACCCTGGGCACTGTAGTCTTCAGCTTGCTGGACCATTTGCTCCTCTTCTCCATTGCTCTCTTCTGCTTCTCTTTAGGGGAGATAGAAAACAGAATATTACATTTTATCAACAATTTGGTGAAATAGATCATAACTGCTTTGCAATAAATTACCTTGAGCTGCTGGGTTGAGGTTGATTTTCCGATGATTTCCCTGCTGCCAAGACCAGTGTGTATGCTTGGCAGAGGTCTCCTAATGTTTTTTCTCTGTAATTCCTCTCTGCTGTCATGTTGGAATGACTGAGATATTTGGAGAAAAGATACCTCTGTGTCTCTGTTAAATGTGACACGGTCCATGTTTCACAAGTTTTTCTTGCCACCTGACTAGAGATGGATTTAAGTTTGTACCTAGATAGCAATAGAGTAGATCATAAATACATGGCACAACATCTAATATGTAGGATTTTTAACTTTTAAGACTTACTTCTTCTGGTAGCGATGAAGGTCGGTGGATACATTATATATCTGTCTTCCTGTAGTCGATAAGAAGAATTTATCTGGACTGTCTTTTTTGGCCAGCACCCGTCTCACTTTTTTAAAGTAGATGTTAAACCACTGTAAATAAACAAAACAAAAAACAGTAAACCACTTAATAAAAATTGAGTTGGGCCCTTCAATATTAAGATAAGAAAATTTGAAATAGACTAAATTAATTACTGGAGTCAATGACCGCACCAACGTGAGGGAGGGATGTGCCTAACCAGGAGAGCGAAACCTACAGACTAAAAGGGCAGTATCTCTCCTCCGCCTCAGTTGGATTTCAGAGCATGACAGGAACCACACAATCTAAATATATAGAAAAGTCACCTCACACCAAACATATGTCAGACTATAAACTGCCCACCATTCATTTAAAGTGCAGAACATCTGTGATAAGGGAGAGCATATCTGTTCCTACTGATAATGCATTCTGGATGCTGCTGCAACAAGCATTATTGTTAAGAAAATGCACTATTCTGGACACCGATACTATGGTTTAGCATCCTGGATACTGCAGGGAAATAAGGGAAAGACTCCCAACACACCTGCATGAGGATGTAGCACCAAGTTGTCCTGTAAAATCTGGTTAAAGGGAGGATCTACTAAAAGGGACAGAATGCCACTAATCCTACGGGTTGAAGTCATGACAACTAACAGATCCCTCTCTAATGTGGGTGCCATCGTAGTGACAGAAACATCTTACCTTTTCTTCTTCTTCAGTAAGCACAAAACAGGCTACTTGGTGGGCAGCAGTCTTATGGGATTTAACTCCGACAATTATTAGCTGTTCATTTTGATAGATGTGACGCATCCTCTCTGTCCACTCAGAAACCTGTGAGTCAAGACATGGGAAAGTTAGATAGACATGTGGCTTTAAATCAGGATAATGAGTAGGTTGTTACTTACCGTCATGTTTCTGACAACTCCTGGTCTTTGTAAGTGTTTTAGTATGATTAAGGCCTCAAGGTAATAGAGAATCTCCAACTGATGCACTTCATTTCGGGATCCTCCTTGGACATCCTCGATGGCTTGCAGGAAAGCTGGCTTTGCAACGGTCAGGATCTCCTGGCATTGCTGAGGTGTTTTGTCCAATTTATGCAACTCCAGGTACCTAAGAGAAAGATTAATAAAATGTGACTGATAGGTGAGGCCTATTTTTAAGTCATGTATGAAAAATCCTGGCGGGAGAGAGAAAAGAGAAAAAATAATAATTGTGCATACATCTGAAAGGATAAAAATTAGCTGACATACCTTTTGCTGACAACTTCTTTTGCAACTCCCTTGGAAAATTTCTTCTGAATATCCGCAGTCACATACTGGAAATACTTCATTGCCTTGAAGAGTTTTTCATTTTTATCGCGTAAATTGGTTGCAAATAGTTGATAATGTACAAATTTCCGGACATTCTTAATGTAGTTGGTGACAGTTTGGTTGCACAGACCGAGATCTTGAAGGTTTTTGAAAAATAAATGGGCGTTTTCAATCTTTGTCGCAAAGTTGAGGCTCACACGGCGTTTGTTCATAAAGTATAAAAACCTTGACACATTTTCAACAATTTGTTTGTATCTTTCCAGCTTGCAATGGTTCTGCAAATAAGAGGAAAAACCTTTTAATATTGGATGAGACAGAGAATGGTGATCATAATAACCTGCATCTTTCATTTTGATCCTCTTGTCAACAGTCCATTTCTGGCTTGTCATCCTACAAATTTGGAAGAAAGAACAACAGGTCAGAGTAGAAACAAATTAGAACTTTGAGAAAAATACTGTGTAAGCATATACAGCATATATATAGTGACGTCCTGCCAATGGCAGTAGACTATGCAGCCGCTATGGGGCCTGTGAGTCCAGGGTTCCCTGTAACGACGCATTCATGGGGCCCTCACCCAGTGGAAGAATCTGGGGAAATGTCGGGGACCTTGACAGCTGGGGGTTCCACTCACCGTTGTCAGGGGTGGTAAACATTTCTGTGTCCCCAGGCCCGATTTCTGTGGACCCCAGTGCTCTGACTGGCAGCAGCACTTTGCTGGCTGCCTGCCCTTTATACGCAGCATCCACTGCTGAACACTGCGTGTTCTGAAGTTCATCTGTGGGTAAAGCTAGTACATCATCCTCTACTGGCCCACAGATGAAAATCGTAATGGCAGTGCATTTTAGTATGCCCCGCCAAAGCTGTGTGCCCCACAGAGCTGTCTGTGTGTAGGGCACTTTTTTGGCATCCTGTTTTATGGCTGCAATGGAAGGGAAATCTATTGCCTAAAATAGGAGAAAAAATTACTTTGTAAGGGCTGTAAAGTTGTGGGATATGCTATTAATTGTCCCAGTTAAACATTATTTGTATTGTTTTTTTGCTCAATATATATATATATAAATATATCTATATATATATATATATATATATATATAGATATATATATATAGATAGATATATATATATAGATATATATAGATATGTATATATATATAAAAGCATGATGAGTGAGAATGTTACACACACTAACTGACCTCGGCCTGTCTTCATCTGTTTGGCTGGTATTTTCCTCTCTTTCTCTGGTCTCTGGTTGTTGATCGGCTTCACTGTCGGATGTTTCAGAGGATGTATAGTCTTCTGCAGCTGAAAGATGCACCAATTCAGGATTTGATATGGCTCGGCGTGCCGATGTGCCAGTTGATGTAGATGGCTTCTCATCTTCAACAGTCCTGTAAATTATAAAAATCCTTAGTAATAACGTGAAGTACAATCTTGAGTAGGCCAGCAGTGTTGACAATTTTTTAAAGTGGCCTAAAAGCCAGGATGTGCTGAGGCCAAGGCAATGTTTGAGCAAGGGATTAAAGTAAATTCCTTGTATAAATTTACACTGACCTGTAGACATCATAATCCTCTGGGACGGGCGGCTCTTCCTCTGTGACGGACGGCTCTTCCTCTGTGACGGAGGGCTCTTCCTCTGGGACGGGCGGCTCTTCCACTGTGACGGGCGGCTCTTCCTCTGTGACGGACGGCTCTTCCTCTGTGACGGACGGCTCTTCCTCTGGGACGGGCGGCTCTTCCTCTGGGACGGGCGGCTCTTCCTCTGGGACGGGCGGCTCTTCCTCTGGGACGGGCAGCTCTTCCTCTGGGACGGGCGGCTCTTCCACTGTGACGGGCGGCTCTTCCTCTGGGACGGACGGCTCTTCCACTGTGACGGACGGCTCTTCCTCTGTGACGGACGGCTCTTCCTCTGGGACGGGCGGCTCTTCCTCTGGGACGGGCGGCTCTTCCACTGTGACGGGCGGCTCTTCCTCTGTGACGGACGGCTCTTCCTCTGTGACGGACAGCTCTTCCTCTGGGACGGGCGGCTCTTCCTCTGGGACGGGCGGCTCTTCCTCTGGGACGGGCGACTCCTCCTCGATGACTGTAGACATTTCCTCCTCAACAGGCAGCACTTCCTCCTCATTAGGCAGCTCTTGCTCACTGGCTGTCAGCTCCTCCTGCACAGGTGATGCCCCCTCATCTTCAACAATCCTGTAAATATAAAATACACGTGATTATTTGGCATAGTTCAGAACATATATGCAAATCTATAAAGCTTACACAAGTATGAACATCAGTATTCAAAGAATAAGATGCTAGTGGGACATACCTGGCCATAGTTGGTTTCTCGGGTACTATAAACCCTCTGTCCTCCAGGAAGGAGATAAGATCGTCCTTTGTAGTGATCTCTGGAATCTTGTCACAAGGGATATATGTTCCTTTTGTTGCAATTGCTATCAGTGAGTTTCTAGATTCTTTCACTAGCGCATCCTTCTCCTCTTGTGTACAGCATCTAAGGCATTGTCGTGTAAGGTGCTGTGGCAGTTGAGTAAATGCTTTGTAACATAGTGGACATGTCTTCAGCATCCTGAAGCCGCTGTAAAAAAGAAAAATGGAAGATCAGGAACAATATCAGTGAGAATCTAGCTTTTCCACCCACTAATATCAACCAGCATTTTTTATGTTTCAGCAGGATAACTGGATTTCAAAAATCTGATTTTTTTTTACAACAAATACACAGCTCATGAGAAAAGGCACGTCTCATCATTGCCATAGATTTTTTTAAAAAGATGAGGGCTGGCTCTAGAGTGTATTTTGACCACCAATA
Source organism: Phyllobates terribilis (assembly GCF_046119375.1). Classification (NCBI taxonomy): domain Eukaryota; kingdom Metazoa; phylum Chordata; class Amphibia; order Anura; family Dendrobatidae; genus Phyllobates; species Phyllobates terribilis. The sequence continues at coordinate 517,426 of NW_027363299.1, read as the reverse complement.
GCCAGCCCTCATTTTTGGTCACAAAAACGGACAAACGTACACAATTTTTTAAGGAGCAATTGTTTAGCACAAGTTAATGCACTTTTATAGCATACTACACAAATTGTGGCAATATTGTGCACATAACACATGCGGTTTTTTATCATATGCATGTTCCTAGATCTTGCGCAAATCTGAGGTTTTGCAAGAATTATTTAGATTGACAAAGATACCGTGCAAAAAATTAATGTGGTATTGACTATGCAAATGCTTATACAGTTTTGCACATGACCGGCACTCATTTATCAGTCAAAAAGGAGAAAAAACGAGTGAGCGAGCAAGTACATATACAGTTTAAAGCCTTTTCACACTGCAAACTTTGAAAGATACAGAAAGACCGCGCCAAAAACATAAACCCTTTCTGTGACTGAGCCTGAACAATTGCAAGCCTTAACATGATGTTATAATACACTTTCACACCGCAATCCTTCCCCCTCCCCCCACCACAGTAATACAACCAAGCTAAAAAGTTTGCAGAGGTCACAGAGAGGACATCAGATTAGGCACCTGATTCCAGTACAAACTATATGAGTACAAGCATACTTATACACCTGATTCCAGTACAAGCTATATGAGTACAAGTATACTTATACACCTGATTCCAGTACAAGCTATATGAGTACAAGTATACTTATACACCTGATTCCAGTACAAGCTATATGAGTACAAGTATACTTATACACCTGATTCCAGTACAAGCTCAGATGATGCTGCAGTATAGTTAGGCACCTGATCCCAATACATGCTGTATGTTAACCTCTTCTGCAAATACTCCCATGGTCTCAGTGTACCCCAGAATGCATGCTGCAATGGTGTCCAGAAAGAGTATTTCTAGAAGCAACACATACCTCTGCAGATTCATATTTCCCTCCCACTCACTATCCCACCAGGTGTACTTACCTTCTTTTGGGCGGCATGGTTGTAATTGGCTAAGGTCACAGCTTCTCTTGTGCACTAATCACCCTTGTTGCTCCTGAGCACTGGATCAAATTAAACTTCCCTCCAAAACTCCTTTTCCTTTTCCTAAAATGATGGTTTATTTGAATGTAAATCATGAATCTGCTCCGATTGGTTAATGCAACTTAGTAGGCGTAGCTTTTTCTTGATGAGAGCTGGCTACAGGTACTTCCAGGACGACCCGTAGCCAGTCCTCACCCTTGGAATAGCTCAATGAGGATGAGAGCTGGCTACAGGTGCCTCCAGGGCGACCCCTAGCCAGCCCTCACCCTTGGAGCAGCTCAATGAGGATGAGAGCTGGCTACAGGTGCCTCCAGGGCGACCCGACCCGTAGCCAGCCCTCACCCTTGGAATAGCTCAATGAGGATGAGAGCTGGCTACAGGTGCCTCCAGGGCGACCCCTAGCCAGCCCTCACCCTTGGAATAGCTCAATGAGGATGAGAGCTGGCTACAGGTTTGATGATACCAAAAGCACTTAAAATTCAATCTGCAACAAAAAAAAGTCGCTCTGACGCCGCCGTTAAGGGCTGCGTCCGTTATCACGCTCATCTGATAAATTACGGAAAAAAAAAGGAAACTTTATAGCTTTTTTGGCGCGCTTATTTCACTGCCTTTTCCTACGCGCCGCCGTTCAGCGCAGCTTCCGTTATCACGCTCATCTAATGAATTATGGAAAAAAACGTAAACTTTATAGTTTTTTTGGCGCGCTTATTTCACCGCCCGTTCCTACGCGCCACGGTTCAGCGCACCTTCCGTTATCACGCTCATCTGATGAATTACGGAAAAAAAACGTAAACTTTATAGTTTTTTTGGCGCGCTTATTTCACCGCCCGTTCCTACGCGCCGCCATTCAGTGCAGCATCCGTTATCACGCTCATCTGATGAATTACGGAAAAAAAACGTAAACTTTATAGTTTTTTTGGCGCGCTTATTTCACCGTCCGTTCCTACGCGCCGCCGTTCAACGCAGCTTCCGTTATCACGCTCATCTAATGAATTATGGAAAAAAAACGTACACTTTATAGCTTTTTTGGCGCGCTTATTTCACCGCCCGTTCCTACGCGCCGCCGTTCAGCTCAGCTTCCGTTATCACGCTCATCTGATGAATTACGGAAAAAAAACGTAAATTTCATAGTTTTTTTGGCGCGCTTATTTCACCGCCCGTTCCTACGCGCCGCCGTTCAGCGCAGCGTCCGTTATCACCCTCATCTGATGAATTACGGAAAAAAAAACGTAAACTTTATAGTTTTTTTGGCGCGCTTATTTCACCGCCCGTTCCTATACGCCGCCGTTCAGCGCGGCGTCCGTTATCACGCTCAATGAGGATGAGAGTTGGCTACAGGTGCCTCCAGGGCGACACGTAGCCAGCCCTCACCCTTCGAATAGCTCAATGAGGATGAGAGCTGGCTACAGGTGCCTCCAGGGCGACCCCTAGCCAGCCCTCACCCTTGGAGCAGCTCAATGAGGATGAGAGCTGGCTACAGGTGCCTCCAGGGCGACCCCTAGCCAGCCCTCACCCTTGGAGCAGCTCAATGAGGATGAGAGCTGGCTACAGGTGCCTCCAGGGCGACCCCTAGCCAGCCCTCACCCTTGGAGCAGCTCAATGAGGATGAGAGCTGGCTACAGGTGCCTCCAGGGCGACCCCTAGCCAGCTCTCACCCTTGGAGCAGCTCAATGAGGATGAGAGCTGGCTACAGGTAACTCCAGGGCGACCCCTAGCCAGCCCTCACCCTTGGAGCAGCTCAATGAGGATGAGAGCTGGCTACAGGTGCCTCCAGGGCGACCCCTAGCCAGCCCTCACCCTTGGAGCAGCTCAATGAGGATGAGAGCTGGCTACAGGTGCCTCCAGGGCGACCCCTAGCCAGCCCTCACCCTTGGAGCAGCTCAATGAGGATGAGAGCTGGCTACAGGTGCCTCCAGGGCGACCCCTAGCCAGCCCTCACCCTTGGAGCAGCTCAATGAGGATGAGAGCTGGCTACAGGTGCCTCCAGGGCGACCCCTAGCCAGCCCTCACCCTTGGAGCAGCTCAATGAGGATGAGAGCTGGCTACAGGTGCCTCCAGGGCGACCCCTAGCCAGCCCTCACCCTTGGAGCAGCTCAATGAGGATGAGAGCTGGCTACAGGTGCCTCCAGGGCGACCCCTAGCCAGCCCTCACCCTTGGAGCAGCTCAATGAGGATGAGAGCTGGCTACAGGTGCCTCCAGGGCGACCCGTAGCCAGCCCTCACCCTTGGAGCAGCTCAATGAGGATGAGAGCTGGCTACAGGTGCCTCCAGGGCGACCCCTAGCCAGCCCTCACCCTTGGAGCAGCTCAATGAGGATGAGAGCTGGCTACAGGTGCCTCCAGGGCGACCCCTAGCCAGCCCTCACCCTTGGAGCAGCTCAATGAGGATGAGAGCTGGCTACAGGTGCCTCCAGGGCGACCCCTAGCCAGCCCTCACCCTTGGAATAGCTCAATGAGGATGAGAGCTGGCTACAGGTTTGATGATACCAAAAGCACTTAAAATTCAATCTGCAACAAAAAAAAAGTCGCTCTGACGCCGCCGTTAAGGGCTGCGTCCGTTATCACGCTCATCTGATAAATTACAGAAAAAAAACGTAAACTTTATCGTTTTTTTGGCGCACTTATTTCACCGCCCGTTCCTACGTGCCGCCGTTCAGCACAGCATCCGTTATCACGCTCATCTGATGAATTACGGAAAAAAAACGTAAACTTTATAGTTTTTTTGGCGCGCTTATTTCACCGCCCGTTCCTACGCGCCGCCATTCAGCGCAGCGTCCGTTATCACGCTCATCTGATGAATTACGGAAGAAAAACGTAAACTTTATAGTTTTTTTGGCGCGCTTATTTCACCGCCCGTTCCTACGCGCCGCCGTTCAACGCAGCTTCCGTTATCACGCTCATCTAATGAATTATGGAAAAAAAACGTACACTTTATAGCTTTTTTGGCGCGCTTATTTCACCGCCCGTTCCTACGCGCCGCCGTTCAGCGCAGCTTCCGTTATCACGCTCATCTGATGAATTACGGAAAAAAAACGTAAATTTTATAGTTTTTTTGGCGCGCTTATTTCACCGCCCGTTCCTACGCGCCGCCGTTCAGCGCAGCGTCCGTTATCACCCTCATCTGATGAATTACGAAAAAAAACGTAAACTTTATAGTTTTTTTGGCGCGCTTATTTCACCGCCCGTTCCTATGCGCCGCCGTTCAGCGCAGCGTCCGTTATCACGCTCAATGAGGATGAGAGTTGGCTACAGGTGCCTCCAGGGCGACACGTAGCCAGCCCTCACCCTTCGAATAGCTCAATGAGGATGAGAGCTGGCTACAGGTGTCTCCAGGGCGACCCCTAGCCAGCCCTCACCCTTGGAGCAGCTCAATGAGGATGAGAGCTGGCTACAGGTGCCTCCAGGGCGACCCCTAGCCAGCCCTCACCCTTGGAGCAGCTCAATGAGGATGAGAGCTGGCTACAGGTGCCTCCAGGGCGACCCCTAGCCAGCCCTCACCCTTGGAGCAGCTCAATGAGGATGAGAGCTGGCTACAGGTGCCTCCAGGGCGATCCCTAGCCAGCCCTCACCCTTGGAGCAGCTCAATGAGGATGAGAGCTGGCTACAGGTGCCTCCAGGGCGACCCCTAGCCAGCCCTCACCCTTGGAGCAGCAATGAGGATGAGAGCTGGCTACAGGTGCCTCCAGGGCGACCCCTAGCCAGCTCTCACCCTTGGAGCAGCTCAATGAGGATGAGAGCTGGCTACAGGTGCCTCCAGGGCGACCCCTAGCCAGCCCTCACCCTTGGAGCACCTCAATGAGGATGAGAGCTGGCTACAGGTGCCTCCAGGGCGACCCGTAGCCAGCCCTCACCCTTGGAGCAGCTCAATGAGGATGAGAGCTGGCTACAGGTGCCTCCAGGGCGACCCCTAGCCAGCCCTCACCCTTGGAGCAGCTCAATGAGGATGAGAGCTGGCTACAGGTGCCTCCAGGGCGACCCCTAGCCAGCCCTCACCCTTGGAGCAGCTCAATGAGGATGAGAGCTGGCTACAGGTGCCTCCAGGGCGACCCCTAGCCAGCCCTCACCCTTGGAGCAGCTCAATGAGGATGAGAGCTGGCTACAGGTGCCTCCAGGCCGACCCCTAGCCAGCCCTCACCCTTGGAGCAGCTCAATGAGGATGAGAGCTGGCTACAGGTGCCTCCAGGGCGACCCGTAGCCAGCCCTCACCCTTGGAGCAGCTCAATGAGGATGAGAGCTGGCTACAGGTGCCTCCAGGGCGACCCCTAGCCAGCCCTCACCCTTGGAGCAGCTCAATGAGGATGAGAGCTGGCTACAGGTGCCTCCAGGGCGACCCCTAGCCAGCCCTCACCCTTGGAGCAGCTCAATGAGGATGAGACCTGGCTACAGGTGTCTCCAGGGCGACCCGTAGCCAGCCCTCACCCTTGGAGCAGCTCAATGAGGATGAGAGCTGGCTACAGGTGCCTCCAGGGCGACCCCTAGCCAGCCCTCACCCTTGGAGCAGCTCAATGAGGATGAGAGCTGGCTACAGGTGCCTCCAGGGCGACCCCTAGCCAGCCCTCACCCTTGGAGCAGCTCAATGAGGATGAGAGCTGGCTACAGGTGCCTCCAGGGCGACCCCTAGCCAGCCCTCACCCTTGGAGCAGCTCAATGAGGATGAGAGCTGGCTACAGGTGCCTCCAGGGCGACCCCTAGCCAGCCCTCACCCTTGGAGCAGCTCAATGAGGATGAGAGCTGGCTACAGGTGCCTCCAGGGCGACCCGTAGCCAGCCCTCACCCTTGGAGCAGCTCAATGAGGATGAGAGCTGGCTAGAGGTCCCTCCAGGGCGACCCCTAGCCAGCCCTCACCCTTGGAGCAGCTCAATGAGGATGAGAGCTGGCTACAGGTGCCTCCAGGGCGACCCCTAGCCAGCCCTCACCCTTGGAGCAGCTCAATGAGGATGAGAGCTGGCTACAGGTGCCTCCAGGGCGACCCTTAGCCAGCCCTCACCCTTGGAATAGCTCAATGAGGATGAGAGCTGGCTACAGGTTTGATGATAGCAAAAGCACTTAAAATTCAATCTGCAACAAAAAAAAGTCGCTCTGACGCCGCCGTTAAGGGTTGCGTCCGTTATCACGGTGATCTGATAAATTACAGAAAAAAAACGTAAACGTTATCGTTTTTTTGGCGCACTTATTTCATTGCCCGTTCCTACGTTCAGCACAGCATCCGTTATCACGCTCATCTGATGATTTACGGAAAAAAAAGTAAACTTTATAGTTTTTTTGGCGCGCTTATTTCACCGCCCGTTCCTACGCGCCGCCATTCAGCGCAGCGTCCGTTATCACGCTCATCTGATGAATTACGGAAAAAAAACGTAAACTTTATAGTTTTTTTGGCGCGCTTATTTCACCGCCCGTTCCTACGCACCGCCGTTCAGCGCAGCGTCCGTTATCACCCTCATCTGATGAATTACGGAAAAAAAACGTAAACTTTATAGTTTTTTTTGGCGCGCTTATTTCACCGCCCGTTCCTATGCGCCGCCGTTCAGCGCAGCGTCCGTTATCACGCTCAATGAGGATGAGAGCTGGCTACAAGTGCCTACAGGGCGACACGTAGCCAGCCCTCACCCTTGGAATAGCTCAATGAGGATGAGAGCTGGCTACAGGTGCCTCCAGGGCGACCCCTAGCCAGCCCTCACCCTTGGAGCAGCTCAATGAGGATGAGAGCTGGCTACAGGTGCTTCCAGGGCGAACCCTAGCCAGCCCTCACCCTTGGAGCAGCTCAATGAGGATGAGAGCTGGCTACAGGTGCCTCCAGGGCGACCCCTAGCCAGCCCTCACCCTTGGAGCAGCTCAATGAGGATGAGAGCTGGCTACAGGTGCCTCCAGGGCGACCCCTAGCCAGCCCTCACCCTTGGAGCAGCTCAATGAGGATGAGAGCTGGCTACAGGTGCCTCCAGGGCGACCCGTAGCCAGCCCTCACCCTTGGAGCAGCTCAATGAGGATGAGAGCTGGCTACAGGTGCCTCCAGGGCGACCCCTAGCCAGCCCTCACCCTTGGAGCAGCTCAATGAGGATGAGAGCTGGCTACAGGTGCCTCCAGGGCGACCCCTAGCCAGCCCTCACCCTTGGAGCAGCTCAATGAGGATGAGAGCTGGCTACAGGTGCCTCCAGGGCGACCCTTAGCCAGCCCTCACCCTTGGAATAGCTCAATGAGGATGAGAGCTGGCTACAGGTTTGATGATAGCAAAAGCACTTAAAATTCAATCTGCAACAAAATAAAGTCGCTCTGACGCCGCCGTTAAGGGCTGCGTCCGTTATCACGCTGATCTGATAAATTACAGAAAAAAAACGTAAACTTTATCGTTTTTTTAGCGCACTTATTTCATCGCCCGTTCCTACGTGCCGCCGTTCAGCACAGCATCCGTTATCACGCTCATCTGATGAATTACGGAAAAAAAACGTAAACTTTATAGTTTTTTTGGCGCACTTATTTCATCGCCCGTTCCTACGTGCCGCCGTTCAGCACAGCATCCGTTATCACGCTCATCTGATGAATTACGGAAAAAAAACGTAAACTTTATAGATTTTTTGGCGCGCTTATTTCACCGCCCGTTCCTACGCGCCACCATTCAGCGCAGCGTCCGTTATCACGCTCATCTGATGAATTACGGAAAAAAAACGTAAACTTTATAGTTTTTTTGGCGCACTTATTTCACCGCCCGTTCCTACGCGCCGCCGTTCAGCGCAGCGTCCGTTATCACCCTCATCTGATGAATTACGGAAAAAAAATGTAATCTTTATAGTTTTTTTGGCGCGCTTATTTCACCGCCCGTTCCTATGCGCCGCCGTTCAGCGCAGCGTCCGTTATCACGCTCAATGAGGATGAGAGCTGGCTACAAGTGCCTCCAGGGCGACACGTAGCCAGCCCTCACCCTTGGAATAGCTCAATGAGGATGAGAGCTGGCTACAGGTGCCTCCAGGGCGACCCCTAGCCAGCCCTCACCCTTGGAGCAGCTCAATGAGGATGAGAGCTGGCTACAGGTGCCTCCAGGGCGACCCCTAGCCAGCCCTCACCCTTGGAGCAGCTCAATGAGGATGAGAGCTGGCTACAGGTGCCTCCAGGGCGACCCCTAGCCAGCCCTCACCCTTGGAGCAGCTCAATGAGGATGAGAGCTGGCTACAGGTGCCTCCAGGGCGACCCGTAGCCAGCCCTCACCCTTGGAGCAGCTCAATGAGGATGAGAGCTGGCTACAGGTGCCTCCAGGGCGACCCCTAGCCAGCCCTCACCCTTGGAGCAGCTCAATGAGGATGAGAGCTGGCTACAGGTGCCTCCAGGGCGACCCCTAGCCAGCCCTCACCCTTGGAGCAGCTCAATGAGGATGAGAGCTGGCTACAGGTGCCTCCAGGGCGACCCCTAGCCAGCCCTCACCCTTGGAGCAGCTCAATGAGGATGAGAGCTGGCTACTGGTGCCTCCAGGGCGACCCCTAGCCAGCCCTCACCCTTGGAGCACCTCAATGAGTATGAGAGCTGGCTACAGGTGCCTCCAGGGCGACCCCTAGCCAGCCCTCACCCTTGGAGCAGCTCAATGAGGATGAGAGCTGGCTACAGGTGCCTCCAGGGCGACCCCTAGCCAGCCCTCACCCTTGGAATAGCTCAATGAGGATGAGAGCTGGCTACAGGTTTGATGATACCAAAAGCACTTAAAATTCAATCTGCAACAATAAAAAGTCGCTCTGACGCCGCCGTTAAGGGCTGCGTCCGTTATCACGCTCATCTGATAAATTACAGAAAAAAAACGTAAACTTTATCGTTTTTTTGGCGCACTTATTTCACTGCCCGTTCCTACGTGCCGCCGTTCAGCACAGCATCCGTTATCACGCTCATCTGATGAATTACGGAAAAAAAACGTAAACTTTATAGTTTTTTTGGCGCGCTTATTTCACCGCCCGTTCCTACGCGCCGCCATTCAGCGCAGCGTCTGTTATCACGCTCATCTGATGAATTACGGAAAAAAACGTAAACTTTATAGTTTTTTTGGCGCGCTTATTTCACCGCCCGTTCCTACGCTCCGCCGTTCAACGCAGCTTCCGTTATCACGCTCATCTAATGAATTATGGAAAAAAAACGTACACTTTATAGCTTTTTTGGCGCGCTTATTTCACCGCCCGTTCCTACGCGCCGCCGTTTAGCGCAGCTTCCGTTATCACGCTCATCTGATGAATTAAGGAAAAAAAATGTAAATTTTATAGTTTTTTTGGCGCGCTTATTTCACCGCCCGTTCCTACGCGCCGCCGTTCAGCGCAGCGTCCGTTATCACCCTCATCTGATGAATTACGGAAAAAAAACGTAAACTTTATAGTTTTTTTGGCGCGCTTATTTCACCGCCTGTTCCTATGCGCCGCCGTTCAGCGCAGCGTCCGTTATCACGCTCAATGAGGATGAGAGCTGGCTACAAGTGCCTCCAGGGCGACACGTAGCCAGCCCTCACCCTTGGAATAGCTCAATGAGGATGAGAGCTGGCTACAGGTGCCTCCAGGGCGACCCCTAGCCAGCCCTCACCCTTGGAGCAGCTCAATGAGGATGAGAGCTGGCTACAGGTGCCTCCAGGGCGAACCCTAGCCAGCCCTCACCCTTGGAGCAGCTCAATGAGGATGAGAGCTGGCTACAGGTGCCTCTAGGGCGACCCGTAGCCAGCCCTCACCCTTGGAGCAGCTCAATGAGGATGAGAGCTGGCTACAGGTGCCTCCAGGGCGACCCCTAGCCAGCCCTCACCCTTGGAGCAGCTCAATGAGGATGAGAGCTGGCTACAGGTGCCTCCAGGGCGACCCTTAGCCAGCCCTCACCCTTGGAATAGCTCAATGAGGATGAGAGCTGGCTACAGGTTTGATGATAGCAAAAGCACTTAAAATTCAAATGCAACAAAATAAAGTCGCTCTGACGCCGCCGTTAAGGGCTGCGTCCGTTATCACGCTGATCTGATAAATTACAGAAAAAAAACGTAAACTTTATCGTTTTTTTGGCGCACTTATTTCATCGCCCGTTCCTACGTGCCGCCGTTCAGCACAGCATCCGTTATCACGCTCATCTGATGAATTACGGAAAAAAAACGTAAACTTTATAGTTTTTTTGGCGCACTTATTTCATCGCCCGTTCCTACGTGCCGCCGTTCAGCACAGCATCCGTTATCACGCTCATCTGATGAATTACGGAAAAAAAACGTAAACTTTATAGTTTTTTTGGCGCGCTTATTTCACCGCCCGTTCCTACGCGCCGCCATTCAGCGCAGCGTCCGTTATCACGCTCATCTGATGAATTACGGAAAAAAAACGTAAACTTTATAGTTTTTTTGGCGCGCTTATTTCACCGCCCGTTCCTACGCGCCGCCGTTCAGCGCAGCGTCCGTTATCACCCTCATCTGATGAATTACGGAAAAAAAACGTAAACTTTATAGTTTTTTTGGCGCGCTTATTTCACCGCCCGTTCCTATGCGCCGCCGTTCAGCGCAGCGTCCGTTATCACGCTCAATGAGGATGAGAGCTGGCTACAAGTGCCTCCAGGGCGACACGTAGCCAGCCCTCACCCTTGGAATAGCTCAATGAGGATGAGAGCTGGCTACAGGTGCCTCCAGGGCGACCCCTAGCCAGCCCTCACCCTTGGAGCAGCTCAATGAGGATGAGAGCTGGCTACAGGTGCCTCCAGGGCGACCCCTAGCCAGCCCTCACCCTTGGAGCAGCTCAATGAGGATGAGAGCTGGCTACAGGTGCCTCCAGGGTGACCCCTAGCCAGCCCTCACCCTTGGAGCAGCTCAATGAGGATGAGAGCTGGCTACAGGTGCCTCCAGGGCGACCCCTAGCCAGCCCTCACCCTTGGAGCAGCTCAATGAGGATGAGAGCTGGCTACAGGTGCCTCCAGGGCGACCCCTAGCCTGCCCTCACCCTTGGAGCAGCTCAATGAGGATGAGAGCTGGCTACAGGTGCCTCCAGGGCGACCCCTAGCCAGCCCTCACCCTTGGAATAGCTCAATGAGGATGAGAGCTGGCTACAGGTTTGATGATAGCAAAAGCACTTAAAATTCAATCTGCAACAAAATAAAGTCGCTCTGACGCCGCCGTTAAGGGCTGCGTCCGTTATCACGCTGATCTGATAAATTACAGAAAAAAAACGTAAACTTTATCGTTTTTTTGGCGCACTTATTTCATCGCCCGTTCCTACGTGCCGCCGTTCAGCACAGCATCCGTTATCACGCTCATCTGATGAATTACGGAAAAAAAACGTAAACTTTATAGTTTTTTTGGCGCGCTTATTTCACCGCCCGTTCCTATGCGCCGCCGTTCAGCGCAGCGTCCGTTATCACGCTCAATGAGGATGAGAGCTGGCTACAAGTGCCTCCAGGGCGACACGTAGCCAGCCCTCACCCTTGGAATAGCTCAATGAGGATGAGAGCTGGCTACAGGTGCCTCCAGGGCGACCCCTAGCCAGCCCTCACCCTTGGAGCAGCTCAATGAGGATGAGAGCTGGCTACAGGTGCCTCCAGGGCGACCCTTAGCCAGCCCTCACCCTTGGAGCAGCTCAATGAGGATGAGAGCTGGCTACAGGTGCCTCCAGGGCGACCCCTAGCCAGCCCTCACCCTTGGAGCAGCTCAATGAGGATGAGAGCTGGCTACAGGTGCCTCCAGGGCGACCCCTAGCCAGCCCTCACCCTTGGAGCAGCTCAATGAGGATGAGAGCTGGCTACAGGTGCCTCCAGGGCGACCCCTAGCCAGCCCTCACCCTTGGAGCAGCTCAATGAGGATGAGAGCTGGCTACAGGTGCCTCCAGGGCGACCCCTAGCCAGCCCTCACCCTTGGAGCAGCTCAATGAGGATGAGAGCTGGCTACAGGTGCCTCCAGGGCGACCCCTAGCCAGCCCTCACCCTTGGAATAGCTCAATGAGGATGAGAGCTGGCTACAGGTTTGATGATAGCAAAAGCACTTAAAATTCAATCTGCAACAAAATAAAGTCGCTCTGACGCCGCCGTTAAGGGCTGCGTCCGTTATCACGCTGATCTGATAAATTACAGAAAAAAAACGTAAACTTTATCGTTTTTTTGGCGCACTTATTTCATCGCCCGTTCCTACGTGCCGCCGTTCAGCACAGCATCCGTTATCACGCTCATCTGATGAATTACGGGAAAAAAACGTAAACTTTATAGTTTTTTTGGCGCGCTTATTTCACCGCCCGTTCCTACGCGCCGCCATTCAGCGCAGCGTCCGTTATCACGCTCATCTGATGAATTACGGAAAAAAAACGTAAACTTTATAGTTTTTTTGGCGCGCTTATTTCACCGCCCGTTCCTACGCGCCGCCGTTCTGCGCAGCGTCCGTTATCACCCTCATCTGATGAATTACGGAAAAGAAACGTAAACTTTATAGTTTTTTTGGCGCGCTTATTTCACCGCCCGTTCCTATGCGCCGCCGTTCAGCGCAGCGTCCGTTATCACGCTCAATGAGGATGAGAGCTGGCTACAAGTGCCTCCAGGGCGACACGTAGCCAGCCCTCACCCTTGGAATAGCTCAATGAGGATGAGAGCTGGCTACAGGTGCCTCCAGGGCGACCCCTAGCCAGCCCTCACCCTTGGAGCAGCTCAATGAGGATGAGAGCTGGCTACAGGTGCCTCCAGGGCGACCCCTAGCCAGCCCTCACCCTTGGAGCAGCTCAATGAGGATGAGAGCTGGCTACAGGTGCCTCCAGGGCGACCCCTAGCCAGCCCTCACCCTTGGAGCAGCTCAATGAGGATGAGAGCTGGCTACAGGTGCCTCCAGGGCGACCCCTAGCCAGCCCTCACCCTTGGAGCAGCTCAATGAGGATGAGAGCTGGCTACAGGTGCCTCCAGGGCGACCCCTAGCCAGCCCTCACCCTTGGAGCAGCTCAATGAGGATGAGAGCTGGCTACAGGTGCCTCCAGGGCGACCCCTAGCCAGCCCTCACCCTTGGAGCAGCTCAATGAGGATGAGAGCTGGCTACAGGTGCCTCCAGGGCGACCCCTAGCCAGCCCTCAGCCTTGGAGCAGCTCAATGAGGATGAGAGCTGGCTACAGGTGCCTCCAGGGCGACCCCTAGCCAGCCCTCACCCTTGGAGCAGCTCAATGAGGATGAGAGCTGGCTACAGGTGCCTCCAGGGCGACCCCTAGCCAGCCCTCACCCTTGGAGCAGCTCAATGAGGATGAGAGCTGGCTACAGGTGCCTCCAGGGCGACCCCTAGCCAGCCCTCACCCTTGGAGCACCTCAATGAGGATGAGAGCTGGCTAAAGGTGCCTCCAGGGCGACCCCTAGCCAGCCCTCACCCTTGGAGCAGCTCAATGAGGATGAGAGCTGGCTACAGGTGCCTCCAGGGCGACCCCTAGCCAGCCCTCACCCTTGGAATAGCTCAATGAGGATGAGAGCTGGCTACAGGTTTGATGATACCAAAAGCACTTAAAATTCAATCTGCAACAAAAAAAAGTCGCTCTGACGCCGCCGTTAAGGGCTGCGTCCGTTATCACGCTCATCTGATAAATTACAGAAAAAAAACGTAAACTTTATCGTTTTTTTGGCGCACTTATTTCACCGCCCGTTCCTACGTGCCGCCGTTCAGCACAGCATCCGTTATCACGCTCATCTGATGAATTACGGAAAAAAACGTAAACTTTATAGTTTTTTTGGCGCGCTTATTTCACCGCCCGTTCCAACGCGCCGCCATTCAGCGCAGCGTCCGTTATCACGCTCATCTGATGAATTACGGAAAAAAAACGTAAACTTTATAGTTTTTTTGGCGCGCTTATTTCACCGCCCGTTCCTACGCGCCGCCGTTCAGCACAGCTTCCGTTATCACGCTCATCTAATGAATTATGGAAAAAAAAACGTACACTTTATAGCTTTTTTGGCGCGCTTATTTCACCGCCCGTTCCTACGCGCCGCCGTTCAGCGCAGCTTCCGTTATCACGCTCATCTGATGAATTACGGAAAAAAAACGTAAATTTTATAGGTTTTTTGGCGCGCTTATTTCACCGCCCGTTCCTACGCGCCGCCGTTCAGCACAGCGTCCGTTATCACCCTCATCTGATGAATTACGGAAAAAAAACGTAAACTTTATAGTTTTTTTGGCGCGCTTATTTCACCGCCCGTTCCTATGCGCCGCCGTTCAGCGCAGCGTCCGTTATCACGCTCAATGAGGATGAGAGTTGGCTACAGGTGCCTCCAGGGCGACACGTAGCCAGCCCTCACCCTTCGAATAGCTCAATGAGGATGAGAGCTGGCTACAGGTGCCTCCAGGGCGACCCCTAGCCAGCCCTCACCCTTGGAGCAGCTCAATGAGGATGAGAGCTGGCTACAGGTGCCTCCAGGGCGACCCCTAGCCAGCCCTCACCCTTGGAGCAGCTCAATGAGGATGAGAGCTGGCTACAGGTGCCTCCAGGGCGACCCCTAGCCAGCCCTCACCCTTGGAGCAGCTCAATGAGGATGAGAGCTGGCTACAGGTGCCTCCAGGGCGACCCCTAGCCAGCCCTCACCCTTGGAGCAGCTCAATGAGGATGAGAGCTGGCTACAGGTGCCTCCAGGGCGACCCCTAGCCAGCCCTCACCCTTGGAGCAGCTCAATGAGGATGAGAGCTGGCTACAGGTGCCTCCAGGGCGACCCGTAGCCAGCCCTCACCCTTGGAGCAGCTCAATGAGGATGAGAGCTGGCTACAGGTGCCTCCAGGGCGACCCCTAGCCAGCCCTCACCCTTGGAGCAGCTCAATGAGGATGAGAGCTGGCTACAGGTGCCTCCAGGGCGACCCCTAGCCAGCCCTCACCCTTGGAGCAGCTCAATGAGGATGAGAGCTGGCTACAGGTGCCTCCAGGGCGACCCTTAGCCAGCCCTCACCCTTGGAATAGCTCAATGAGGATTAGAGCTGGCTACAGGTTTGATGATAGCAAAAGCACTTAAAATTC